>NW_007733765.1:45908-55737 GCF_000696425.1 Galeopterus variegatus | reverse complement strand
TTCATGAAGTCTGTGCCCAGTCCTATTTGCTGAAAGGTTTCTCCTATGTTTTCTTTAATAAGTTTTATTGTTTCGGGGGTGTATATTTAAATCCTTAATCCATTTTGAGTTGATTTTAGTATATGGTGAGAGGTATGGTCTAGTTTCAATCTCCTGCATATGGATATCCATTTATCCCAGCACCCTTTGCTGAAGAGGGAGTCCCGACCCCAGTGAATAGGCTTGGTGCCTTTGTCGAAGATCAAATGGCAGTAAGTGCGTGGGTTGATTTCTGGGTGCTCTATTCTATTCCATTGATCAAGGTGAATGAATCAATTCACACACACATACACTCTCACACACACACAAAAAACCAAACAAACAACAACAACAACAACAACAACAACAACAACAACAACAAAAACCCCGGGGGGGGGAGAGGAAGATATAACAACCTCAATTTTTTTGAAGTTCTTACAACAAGCAAATGGAGGGGGCACACTTCGTTGGGAGGGGGGAGAGGGAGGAGGGAGGGAGGTTTCGGTGATGGGACATAATAATCAACTACATTGTATATTGACAAAATAAAAATAATAATAAAAAAAAATTGTAGGACCAGGCCCTAGTGAATGGATTAAGAATGGTGGTCAGGGGTGTGGTTCTGAGGGCATTAAAATAAGAGGAGAGTCTTCTCTCTGCTCTCTCTGTTTCTATCATCTTGCAATGTGAGACCCCTGGGTCACTGTCACCACCAACAGATAGACTTTGGACTATTTGGGCCTCAGAAACTGTAAGCAATAAATTTAATTTTCTTTATAAATTACCCACTTTCAGGTATTTTGTTATAAGCAACCTAAACAGACTAATACAATCCAGTAGTGGGATAGAAGAATCATAAGTTAGATCTATTTTTAGTTCTTAGAGGACCAATCACACTGTTTTCCACAACAGCTGTACCAATTTATAATCCCACCAATAATGAAGGAGGGTTCCTTTTCTCTGCATCCTCACCAGCATTTGTTGTTTTCTGTCTGGTTGATAATAGCCATTCAAACAGTGGTGAAATAGTATCTCATTGTGGTTTTAATTTGCATTTCCCTGATGATTAGTGATTTTCAGCATTTTTTTATGTGCTCGTTGGCCTTTTGTATGTCTTCTTTTGAGAAAGTCTGTTTGGGTCCTTTGCCCATTTTTTAATTGCGTTTTTTGTTTTTTGTTTGTTTGTTTGTTTGTTTTGCTGTTGAGTTGTTTGAGTTCCCTGTATATTCTGGATGTTAGCACCTTATTTGATGTGTAGTTTGCAAACACTTTCTCCCATTCTGTAGGTTGTCTCTTCACTTTGCTGATAGTGTCCTTTGCTGTGCAGAAGCTTTTTAGTTTGATGTAGTCACATTTGTGTATTTTGGCTTTAGTTGTCTGTGCCTTTGTAGTCTTGCTTTAAAAAAGCACTACCCACTCCCATTTCATGTAGCATTTCCCATATGTTTTCTTCTAATAGTTTAATAGTTTCAGGTGTTAAATTCATCCATTTTGAGTTGATTTTTGTGTATGGTGAGAGATAGAGGTCTATTTATAATCTTCTGCATGTGGATACTCAGTTTTCTCAGCAAAACTTATTGAAAAGGCTGTCCTTTCCCCATTGTATATTCCTGGAATTTTGGCAAAAATCAGTTGGCTGTGAGTGCATTGGGTTGTATCTGGGCTCTCTATTCTGTTCGATTGGTCAATCCTTCTATTTGTATGCCAGTATTATGCTGTTTGGATTACTATTGCTTTATAATATATTTTAAAGTCAGGAAATGTGATGTCTCTAACTTTGTTCTTTTTGTTCAAGATTACTTTATGGGGTCTTTTGTGCCTATTCAAATTTTAAGATCTTTTTTCTTTTTTCTTTGAAAAATGTCACTGATATTTTGTTAGGGATTGTGTTGAATGCGTGGATTGTTTTGGGTAATAAGGACATTTTAATGATGTTAATTCTTCTGACCTATGAACATGGGATATCTTTCCATTTATGTATGTCCTCTTCAATATTTCTCAACAATGTTTTATAGTTTTCACTGTAGAGGTCTTTCACCTCCTTGACTAAATTTACTCCTAGGTACTTCATTTATTGGCAGCTATTGTGAATGGGATTACTTTCTTGATTTCTTCATTGGCTATTTTGTTATTGGCATATAGGAAGGCTACTAATTTTTTGTGTGTTGATTTTGTATTCTGCCACTATACAGAATTCATTTATTAGTTGTAGTAATTTTTTGGTGGAGTCTTTAGGGTTTTCTACGTATATGACCATGCCATCTGCAAATAGGGATAGTTTGATTTCTTCTTTTCTGATTTGGATGTCCTTTATTGCCTTCTCTTCTTTTATTGTGCTGGCTAGAATTTCCAGTACTGTGTTGAGTAAGAGTGGAGAAAGTGGGCATTCTTGTTTTGTTTCAGATCTTGGAGGAAAAGCCTCCAATTTTTCATCTTCAGTAGGATATTAGATGTGGGTTTGTCATATATGGCCTTAATTGTGTTGAGGTACATTCCTTCTACAACTAGTTTGTTGTATGTTTTTTGTCATGAAGTGGTATTGGATTTTAACAAATGCTTTTCTGCATCTATTTAAATGATCATATGGATTTTTTTCTTCATTCTGTTGATGTAATGTGTAGCCTTTATTATTTTGCATATATTGAAATATCCGTGCATTCTTGGAATAAATCCCACTTGATCGTGGTGAATGATCTTTAAATGTGCTGTTGTATTCAGTTTGCTGTATTTTGTGGAGGGTTTTCACATCTGTGTTCATTACGGATATTGGCCTGTAGTTTTATTTTTTTGTTGTATCTTTTCCCAGTTTGGGAATAAGATTAATGCTGGCTTCCTGAAATGATCTTGGAAGTATTCACTCCTATTCAATTTCTTGGAAGTGTTTAAGAATGGTATTTGATTTCTATATGTCATATTTATTCTGGTTTCTCAATTTATTATTGCCTTCTTTACTGTTTAATTGATTTTTATACTGTCCTTTTTAAAAATTACTCTCTCATTTTCTTCTCTGTATATTTTTAAATTATTTTCTTAGTTGAAACCATGGGGACTACAATTAACATGAATATAACATATTAGTTTTGGGCTGGCCCGTGGCTCACTCAGGAGACTGAGGTGCTGATAACACCAAGGCCCCGGGTTCGGATCCCGTATAGGAATGGCCGGTTCGCTCACTGGCTGAGCGTGGTGCTGACAGCACCAAGTCAAGGGTTAAGATCCCCTTACCGGTCATCTTTTAAAAAAATAAATAAAAATAAAAATAAAAATAAATAACATATTAGTTTTAATTAACACCAGCTTAGCTTCTATAACATACAAAATCTTTACTCCTATACAACTCTGTTACTCCTCATTTGTGTTTTTTCACAAATTATTTCTTTATGTCTTGTATACCTATTAACATATCATCATAACTAATTGTTTTATGTACTTTTTTGAAATAGTAAAGAAAAAAGATGTTATGAACCAAAAACACAGTAATGTATTTTATATTTACCTATGCAGTTACCTCTGACAGTGTTCTCTATTTCTTCATATGGCTTGAAATTTTGTGGGCTCCTTGGATCTGTATGTTTATATTTTAAATACAATTTTGGATATTTTCAGCCTTTATTTCTTAAAATAGTCTTCTTCACACTTTCTTTCACTCCTCTCCTTCTGAAACTGCCATAATGTGCATGTTGGTATTTTTTTTTTTTTTTTTTTTTTTTGACCGGTAAGGGGATCGCAACCCTTGGCATGGTGTCATCCATACCACGCTCAGCCAGAGAGCGCACCAGCCATCTCTATATAGGATCCAAACTTGTGGCCTCGGCGCTACCAGTGCCGCACTCTCCTGAGTGAGCCATGGGGCTGGCCCATATGTTGGTACTCTTAAGGAGTCCCGTAGGTCTCTTGTACTCTGTTCATTTTTCTTTATTTTATTTTATGTTATTTGCTCTTCAGACTTAATTATTTTATGTGACGTACCTTCAAGCTTCTTGATTTTTTTTCTTCTGCCCGCTCTAATTTGCTGAAAAAGAAAACATCTGTAGTAAATTTTTATTTCTGTTAATGCATTTTTCAGTTTCAAAATTACTTTTAGTTCCTTTTTATAATTTCTATCCTTTTATTGATACTCTATCTATAATTGTTAAAATATCTTTCTTTCAGTTTTCATATTTTCTTTTCATGATTTCCTTTAGTTCTTTGAGCGTATTGAAGAAAGCTGAGTTAAAGTTTTTGTCCGATGGCTGTGTTTCTGCAGATACAGTTTTTGTTTATGTATTTTTTTCTGGTGAATAGACCATAGTGTTTTGTTTATTATTATGACGTGTCATTTTTTTGAAAGCTGGGCTTTGTGACTATTACCATGACGTAACTCGGAAAATCAGATTCTTCCCCATCCTCAGGGTTTCTTGTTGCTTCCTATGGGTTGTAGCTGTTAGCTTGATTAGTAGCACTTCAAAGCATTTTTTTAAAGACTGTATTTTTAATCATATATGGTCTCTAAACTCACTGTTCTTTTACCTTTCTGTCAGCTATTGATTTGACAATTGATTTCCCTAAATGCTTGAGCCCTGCCCCCTGCTTAAGAAAATAAAGTTTCTACCAGTCTTTGCAGATTGACTGATTGGTTGTCTTGGCTGTATTGGAGCAGTCCTTCAACAGTTAGCCATGCTGTTTACAAATCTTTCTTAGTCTTCACTTTCTGCATGTCCTGAGTCTAAAAATCAGCTTGAGATGAAAGTTTAAAGTCTTTTTCATTTTGTTTGTTTGTTTGTTTGTTTGCTTTTTTGAGCATGAATTTTGCCATGGCATTCACTTGTTTTTCTAGATTCCCCATTGTACATGGAATTTTTCAAAGTCCTTATTTTTCAAAATAACTCTCTCCTCAGCTTTTCCTCCTAGGCTTTCAGTGTGACTATTGTTTTCCTGAATTGTAATATTTTATCCCAGGCAGCAACACCATGCTCATTTAACTTTCAATGTTTCTAAAGAGTACTCTCTGATCGGCTACATTTCTTCCGTAAGAGTGCTTGGAGATGGGTGAAGTAAAGAAGCCCTATGCATCAGTCCCTTGGGGAAACTCCAGACAGATCAAGACAGACAGACACAATTTCTCTGTAACAAGGTTTTGTCTGTATCCCCATGAAACATGTACCCACACCAGGAAAATGGGCTGCCATCTTCAAGACTGAAACCATGCCAGAAAGGAAGATAAAACAAAGTTACAACACCACATCTCTCCTACCATGTTTGAGTTGCTTATTTCTTCAGCATTTCCTTGGTCAATTTAAGTCTTTCAACTGTTTTCCATAGTTTAGGCAAAGTTGATTTTGACAACTTTTACTTGTTTTATTAGTGTTTCTGTGTAAGAAATGGGCCATTTTACCTAGTGTGCCATTTTTACTGATGTTGCTCTCTGGTGTCTGTACAGTACAATCTTATTTTACACTATATTTTTATTTTGTTTATTCATGCAACAAATATTTATTGTGTCTATTGTATATTATGTACTGTAATAAGCACTGAAGATATAATTGTGACAAAAAAATCCCTGTTTTCTGGAGTGTTAAGGGGGATTAAGTCCAACAAAAAACAAAGTGTGTAATATATATGGTGCTAAGTAAAACAATAAAGGTTAGAGAGTAATGTGGGTCTTTTTTTCATACAAGGTGACAAAAAATGCCTCTATGATAAAATGATACTTGAGCAGAGTGTCTAAGGAAGTTTAAGAAGCCTAGTAAACATCCACATGGTGGGAATATGAAATAGCAGCAAGATATATTCGTCAGGATACAAAGGAGATGTTGAACAAGGGCTATCGATTTAGATTTATTTTAATCGGTATCTATGCACGACATAACAGAATCTCATCAGGAATAAAGGTAGATTAAAAAAAAAAGAAGAGAGGACAGAAGACTGAGCCCTGGCTCTCTTAGAATTTGGAGGGACAAGAATAGGAAGAAAAACATTCAAAAGTGACTGAGGAGGACTTACTAGAGACATAATAGAAGAATCAAGGGAGAATTGAGTCCTAGAAACCAAGGCTTTCAAAATCAGTGAGAGATCACTGTGCCAAATAGAGCTCATTGAGAACTACTTATAGATTAATAGATTTGGCAGTGTTAGATTATCAGTAATTTTAAGAAGAACAGTCTCAGTAGACTTAGGAGAAATAAATCTGGATTATCCAGGTACAAAAGATAACGGTATAAGAAGTGAGGACAGTAAGTATAACTGACCTTTCAAGTTGTTTTGCTAAGAAAAGGAACTAGAGAAATGGGATTGTAGTTGGCAGGGATACGTAGTAAAGAGAGGCATGACTTTGAACATTGAGAGCATAGGTATGTTGGTAAAAATAGTCTGATAAAATTTTTAAAAGTTATTACAAAGAAGACAGAGGAGAGAATTCCTGGAGGCGTCCATATAGTTAAGCAGGCGTGGGATTCAGTGAACTGGCTGTAAGAGCATGAAGAGATTATCCAAAATAATGAGGAAGAAGACAAGACCCATACATGCAAAATTATGCTGGTTGATGTAATGGAAGAACCAAACAATTTGGCTCTGATTTTCCTCTATATTCTTAGTAAAATAAGAAGGAAAATTATCAGTTGAAAGTGAGAAAGAAAGGGAGCGCTGGATGCCATTAGTACATACCAGGTTTCAAATTACTCTAAGAACTTTTACAATAGCAAATATTACTAAAGAAAGCCATCACCCATCAAAAGGTCATCAATCACTCAAAAGATAGCTACTTAACTATTTCCTTTACTCTCGATTTACCCATTTATATGTACATCTACCTCTTTTAGTGTTATAATATCCTCTAACTTCCTAAGTGGATGAGGCCTCTGTCTGTTACAATAAAACCTGTATTTCTGAATATAAGTAAATTGCACTTAAAAAAAAAAAAAGAAACTGCACTATGCCTTACATTTCATTTCTTAAATTCAGAAGTTTCTAAACTAATTTAATAGATTCAATTTCTTTTTTTTTTCCAAAATTTATATTCTACTGATACAAGGAGATCTAAATTACAGATTGTAGGGAGTTTTCAGAAGGGCAGGAATCGAGGCATTGTTGCATAACAAGAGTTGTAGTGTTACGTTGTACAATAAAATCAGCTGCTTCACTGATTACCTATGAAATCCACCTGTTTATGCTATAAATTATAATTACAAAACTATATGATTGGAATCTAAACTCAGTTGGGTGGAAAATTGGCCATTAGAAGTAATAGGAAGGAGATTTTATAAAACACGTCAAACCCATGCTCAGATGCCATCAGTATTTAGTAGATGTTTATGGAAATAATCTGGAGACCTTGATGTGCTTGATGTCAGGCAGCAGCACACATCATTAAATGTCACTAAAAGCTGAGTTCTTAAGACATTTGCCAATTCTTAAGTAGAATCATTTTATTTCAAATCTTACTTTTCCAAATATATTTTTCTTATTGATTGCTAAACTACATGATATATGTTAGCTAACATCAACATTTTGAAACATGATAATTACCTTTCATAAGGAAAAAATAAATTTCTTTTTTTTTCTAAATGTTTACTAGACTCCTGCAATTCAATCTCTGATCATCAGTGATCACATAAGTATAAATAATGCATATTTTATCTTTTAGAAATAAGGTACGAGAGATGCCAAAAACACTATAAATGTTTATCCATTTGATAATTTGCTCAGCTTATATCTCTCCCGCGAGCCAATATGTTTGAGATATTTCAGATTTTCTTAGCATTTCTTTCTTGTTGTATAACATTCACTTCCTGAAAAAGCTTTTTCCTAAGAGATTAATTATGTGAATAAAATGAATATAAAATTTACACATGTACTTAAAGCTATATGTTTGTAAAGATTTTATATAAATTACATATTATATGAAATATGTTAAGTTCCAATACATTAATGAGTAAAATCACTGAATTAAATTACAACTAATGGACAATAACTAGTTAGAATCACTGCTTTATGGACTTGGAAAAGCCTAGAATATATGAAGTACTGCTGTTGGTAAAGTTGAAAAACAATAAAACACCCAAATATGTTAAAGAGATGCAAAATACTTTTAGTTAGACATTTTGTAGTCATATGATAGAATTAATTTTAAAATATTTGTCAATTGTGAACTTTTTTTGTATTATAATTTCATAAACTGTTCATTTATTTGTGTATGATGGAATAACAAGTTTGTCATTCTAAGCCCCAATGACATAAAGCACATTTTGTGGCTCCATTGTGTTCCCAACTTAGGATAGTGCCTAGCCCTTTTAGAGTGTTCACAAATATTCGTTAAATAAATGCATGTGCATCTTGGAAAAGTTTTTTTTGTTGTTGTTGTTTGTTTTACGTTGTAGATATCAATATTTTTCTTTGTGTAGAAAAAAATCCACAAAATGAGCAACACTTCATGGTGGAAAATAGTGTCTTTCTGTAGTTTCTAGTGTGTCATGTATTCATTCATTCAACAAATATTTATTGAATGTTTACTATACACATGCCAGACTTCTCAGCACCAGAGATAAAGCAGAGGCAAAGATTTATAAAAACTTCACCCTCTTAGAATATAAATTCTTGTAGCGGGAAGTAAGACAGTGAGCAAATAGTTAAAATATATATTATGTCACATTTGATCACTGATATAGACAAAAATGAAGCAAAGGAGAAAATTTACATGGGCTTTGGCTGAGATTGAGATTTTTATGGTAAGGGAATGGTTTATACTAAGAATAAAACCCTTTGAGCAAATACCTAAACAAAGTAAAGGAATGAGTCATATGTATTTAAGTGGAGAGAATTCCTGGAAGAGGGGACAGTAATCATCGATTGGAGCAGTCCCGAGGTCAATTATTCAAGGCAAAGCATGGCAGCCGGGCAGAGAACTGACAAAGGGAGAAGAGTAGTGAGAGATAAAGCCAAATGACGTATCAGGGCTAATGATGTAGAATTTGAAGATAATTTTGGAATATACTCAATGAGATGGAAGGTCATGTGCGGAAACAGACCTGTGTGACTTGAGTTTTATAAATTTTTCTGTAACTGCTGTTGGTAGAATAAAGTTTGTAGGACAACAGAGAAAGCGGGAAGAGCAGTTAGGAGGACATTGGGATGATACAGTGTGTCATGTGGTGGCAACTTGAACTCGGGTGGTAGGAATAGAAGTGGTGATAAGAAAAGGGAGATTCTGGATCTATTTTGAAAATACAATCAACAGGACTAGATTGAAAATTGGTTGAGGGAAAAGAGAAGATGGAGTTGCCACTAAAGAGATAAGAAAGACTATAGAAGGTGGTTTTGAGAGAGAAAAGAGGAGTTTGGTTTGGAACATATTAAAGTTTGTGATTCCTATTAGATATCCAAATAGAGACAATGTGTAGGCCGCTGAATTTTTAATTTCAAGTTTATGAAATACGTACAGGCTGGAAAAATAAATTGGAGAGTTACTAGCATATGGGTGATATTAGAAGCCATGAGGCTTGATGATCCATAGTTTGTTGACTTTGCAGATGCAGAACCTGTAAGACGGCAGACTGCATATTCAAGAGAGTTATTATAATTCTGGACCATGGAATTTATTCTGTGATGTGAGGACAGACATAAGGAGGGAAGAGGTTTCAATGATTTCTGGAATTGGAGAACTAGAGGTCAGTGGTAAGAGAATGAGATACATGAAATTAAGATCATAGAGGGATTGCAGTTATTAGGAATGAGCATGGGAGTGAGTAGCTGTGGTTGGGTAGAAAGTAAGATGATTGGGTACAGTTACAGATGGGAAGATAATAATCACCTAGGTGGATATTAAAATTCCAAGTAT
>NW_007733765.1:32369-45781 GCF_000696425.1 Galeopterus variegatus | reverse complement strand
TATATATATATATATATATATATACACACACATTGGAGCTGGAACTAAAAACACCTCAAGGAATGAGAGAGACATATAAATTTGGTAGAGTTAGCAGATGAATTTACTTGATAGAGTAAGATTCAAATCTGGGGATTTTTAGGCAAGAGGAAAGTTGTGGGAGAGAAAAAAAAATCTGCCACATGAAATGATTGGGCAGGGGAAACATTGTGCTCACAGGTGAGAGGTGGGTTTCAGATAGAACAAGAAAGTACAGAGAACATTCCGAGAAGTTGATAGACAGGATATAAGCAATTTTCATCATGAAAGATTACAATTTTCAAAAGATGGCATGGTAGGGTTTTAGGCACTAAAAATAGGTGAGAATTGTAGTCAGAAAAAAAGAAATACACTGTCCTTGGGTAAAAGAGTGCAGAGAAGTGGGGATAACTTAAAAGAACTGGTTCTCTTGTGATAACAAATGTAATAAGGATAAATTCATAACAAGGTATTTCATGATGAAAGAAAGGGGGTGATAGTAAGATCTCACACGCCCATGATTTTGATGCGCGAGTCTTTGGGAAAGAGAAAGAATGGAGAGCTTTGCAAATGTACACTACATGTGAGGAGCTGCTAATCATTTGAAAATAATACACAATTATTTAATACTCCATAACTACATAAAAGGATGCATGTGTATGTGTGTGTGTATATATATATACACACACACACACACACACACACACACACATATATATATATATATATATGTGTGTGTGTGTGTGTGTTATTTAATACTCCATAACTACATAAAAGGATGCATGTGTATGTGTGTGTGTATATATATATACACACACACACACACACACACACACACACATATATATATATATATATATATACTCTCTTATATATGAGCTTAGTATTCTCAAAACTCAGCTCTCACAAATAACAAACTAGTTTCATAAGTGGCGAGCTTGCTACTGTACCTGTTGGGTCTCATGGCTGCCTTAGCTTCACTGCAGTTATGTTGAGTCTGCCCCCTCACCCTTTTTCCTTTCTTCTCTGTGAAGTGAGATTCCTCTACAGGGAAGGAGTAAATAGTACTGTTATCATAAAGGGAATGTCTTGTGGGTTGTGTCTAGCAGGCTTCAGGCTGGACTGCTTTGTACTGACATAGTGGCTCATCAGGAACCTATGACTTAACCTACCAGGTGTTATCGAACCACAAGGATTGTGTCACCTTGCATACCACTGATTTCAAAATTGCCCATTACTCTGAACCCTCCCTAACAGTCTTATAACCCCCCTGCTTTCCTTAGTTCTGGAAAACTGATCTGGCTCAGTCTCCCCTCCACATTAGTGGAATAAAAGCTGTTGGCTGAAAAAGCGTCTGGCTTGTGTCTCTCTCTCTTTCCCTCCCTTTCTCCATCTTGCCGAACCTAGAACCTAACATTTTATTGGGACCCAAAGTGGGCCTGGGTAGTTTGACTTCTCTCTCTCTCTCTCTCTCTCTCTCCTCTCCTAACCCTCGGAATGGGGTCGGGGACTCTGGTGAAGGATTTTCTTTTGCAACCTGAGAAGCAGTGGACAGTGGAAGCTCATTCTAGGCTTACTCTTAGATCCTGAGCAGTCCTTTGTCCCTATCCCTGACTGCCCTTAAACCTTCTCTCTTCTCTCTCTGAGATCTCCCATTAAAAGGCGACATAATTGACAGCAACTGAAGGCTGTCAGCCAAGGCTACACCTTGGTATGGTATAAAGACCCCAGGATTGTTTGCCTTAGTAGTCAGTGTCCAATGGGTGGAGATTTCTCTTTTCTTTTTTGCTTGGCCACCTCTACCCTGTCCTGAGACATGAGCCAGCATTTTTTCACCACCACATTCCATTGCCGACCTTTGCATCCACCACCGGCTATTGACCTCTGCTTAGGTCAGTGAATTCTTGTTTCCCCCTCACTACAGGACCCCGTTCACAGACAATCCAGGACTGTCCTCAAAACCCTGGCACCAGTGAGGCGACTCCCCTCTCAGCCATACTGGTGGCTAGGAAGCTCCACACTTAGGGATGTCTCACTCTTAGATCCCCACAGATTTCTGGGGATGCCTGGTCTTTGCTGAGAATCTCAGGGACTTGAATTTCTGTCACCTCCCAAATTTACATTTCATCTCATGGGCAATCAGGGATCTTGTATTCCATGAGACACCCGTTTGGGTGCCTTCTCTGCAACCGAAATATCCTTAGACTTTCACCTGATATCCACCCGATACAACTTATTTTCTTCTGCAACACTGCTTGGCCACGCTTCAATTTGGATAATGAAAGCTGATGGCCAGAGCATGGCACTTTTGATTTCCAATTTCTTTGCAATTTAGAAAATTTCCTCCACGGCAATGGAAAGTGATCGAGGTCCCCTATGCCCAAGCCTTCGTTTACCTTCATTCTCAACCCTCTCTCTGTCACACTTGTAACTTTTACCAAATTCTTCTCCTCAATGACAAGCCCCCCAGATCCTCTTACTTTTCTTAACAACCCTCTCCACCTTCTGTCTTTGATTTCAATACTGCAGAAAGTGCTCCTGTTTCCCAGCCACCTCCAACTGTCCCACCCCGCTCACTACCACCACCATATCCTTCCTCTTCCTACTCTGACTCACCTGCATCTGACCCACCTTCACTTCTCCCTTCCTCTCCCATCACCAGATCTCAAAAACCTAAACCCTCTGCTCCCAAAGTTGCAGTGACTGACCGCTCTCCTTCCCCTCTCCTACCTCTGAGTGAGGTAGCAGGATCTGAAGGTGTAGTCAGAGTTCGTGTCCTTTTCTCTTTTAATGATATGTCCTAAACTGAAAAATGACTGGGCTCCTTTACCAAGGACCTCTCTCGATATATTAAGGAGTTCCAGTATCTTATTCAATCCTATGATCTTACATGGCACATTATCTATGTTATCCTTTCCTCTTCCCTCACCCACAAGGAGAAGGAATGGATCTGGATGGCAGCCTATTTAAACAAACAAACCCCTGAACAGTATGCTGTGGGCCCCATGGCAGTGCCATGAGCTGAGCCCAACTGGGATTATCAGTTTAGCTCTCTTGACTGCATAAAAAGGAGTCATATGCTTACTTGCTTCATAGAAAGCATGAAAATGGCCTCTATTAAACCTATCAACTATAATAAGATCAAAGAGGTCACCCAAGGTCCAAATGAAAATCTGGCCCTTTTCATGTCAGGCCTTACAGAGGCCAGCCTTAAATATACTAATATCAATATAGACTAAGAAGAGGGAAAATTCTATTTACATGACCACTTTATAACACAGTCGATTCCTGATATTAGTAAAAAAACTCTAAAAACTAGAGGATGAACCTAATACCCCCCAAAAGGAACTTGTAAGATTGGCTTTCAAAATCTTCAGTGGCAGAGAGGAAGAATCAAAGGCCCTGAAACTAAAGCATGATGAGATAAACATCAGCTACTAGCCACAGCTATAGGTGGGGCGGGTGCAGAAATTTAAAATGACTCCAGGAAAACGATCAACTGTTCTACCAGGTAACTACTTCAAGCGTGGCAAGACTGGGCACTGGGCCAGTGTCTGCCCAAACCTGAGGCCCCCGCCAGAGCCCTGTCCCCTGTGTCGTGAAAATGGACATTGGAAAGTTGACTGTAGTGAAACGGTCTCTGGATCTGCTCCAGTCCTTCAAAAATCCCCTACTGAGCTGGGTTTGGAGCTATCTGACTTACTGGGCTTGGCTGCTAGAGACTGTGACTGACAGAGCCCAGGGACTTCTCAATGTCCTGCTGCCACAGAAATTTCCACAACTGCTTCCAGGGTAACTCTGATGGTTGCAGGTAAGCCAATTACTTTTCTCCTGGACACTGGGGCTAATCACTCAGTATTGTTGGAATATAAGGACCAATTATTTAATTATTTCATTTCTATTATGGGGGTAAATGGCAGTCCATTCAAACCTATAGTAACTTTTGCCTTGCTTTGTGTCCTTTTTAATATTCCCTTATATCATTCTTTTATGGTGATTCCCAACTGCCCCACACCCCTAATTGGAAAGGATATTTTGTCCAAATTCAAAGCATCAATTTGCTTCTCTTTCCCCACCCCAGAGCCACTGCTCCTTCTATGCCTTCCAGACCCTCTTCCTTCCTCTCATCCAATGCCTCCTATCTTAGTCCACCCAAAGGTATAGGACACCTCCACCCCTTCCATTGCCAATCACCACTCTTGCATACAGTAACCCTAAAAGATCCCTCTACTTTTCCCAACCAGACTCAATATCCAGGTTCTAAAGTGGGATTATGAGGACTAAAACACATTGTCCACCTACTACTTCAAGCTGGCTTGCTAAAACACACACACTCACCCTATAACACCCCAATATTGCCTATAGAAAAGCCCAACAACTCCTACCATCTAGTTCAGGACCTCCAACTGATCAACCAAGCAGTGATACCCATCAACCCCATCATGTCCAATCCCTACACTATCCTCTCCAAAATTCTACATTTTACCACTGATTTCTCCATCATTGACCTAAAAGATGCTTTTTTTCACCATCCTCTTGGATTCCTCTTCTCAAAACCATTTTGTCTTTACTTGGACAGACCCTGACACTTAACAGTCTACTCAACTAATGTGGATGGACCAACCTCAAGGTTTCAGAGACTGTCCCTACTTTTTCAAACAGACCCTAGCTTCAGATCTCTCCTCTCTAGACCTCTCTCCAAGCACCATTGTCCAATACACTGATGATCTCTTATACTGCAGTCTTTCTGAAAAATTTTCTTAACAGCATACTGCCCTGCTTCTCAATTTCTTGGGGGATAAGGGATATCACATCTCCTCTTTGGAAGTCCAACTATCTCAAACCCAGGTCACATTTCTGGGATTACACCTTACCTCCACCCATAAAGCCATGATGACTGCCGCAAAACTCTCATTGAACACTGGCCACTGCCAACCTCTAAGAGACATATCTTATCCTTTTTGGGGTTAGCAGGTTTTTTCAGACTGTGGATTCCCAATTTTGGCACCCTGGCCAAGCCCCTATTCATGAACACTCATGGACCTCTAGATGAGCCTCTTCTTGCTCCTAGTTCAATAGCTACTCCTTTCCTCAAATTAGAACAGGCTCTAACTCAAGCCTCTGCCTTAACAATTCTAGATCCCTCTAAATCTTTCTTCCTTTTTATACACACTAGAGAGGGATTTAGTCAAGGCCTACTTACACAAAAATGAGGAGAAACTTTCTAACCCATAGCCTACCTGTCAAAGCAGCTGGGATCAGTTATTCAAGGATTGCCGGCATGCCTCAAGGATTTAGAAACAGCCACCCTACTAATTCCAGAAGCCCAAAAACTTAATCTGGGACCGCCATTAACCCTTCTGTCTTCTCACAACCTGCCAGAACTTCTTTCTCACAAAGCTCTACTTTCTCTCTCCCCTTCCCAGGTACAACAAATACATGCTTTGTTAGTTAATAACCCTAAAGTCACCTTCCAGAGATGTGCCTCTATTAACCCCGCTACTCTACTCACTATACCATCCCCCCTCACTCTCCCCACTCTTGCATGGAAATCATAGACTCTGTGTTTTCTCCCTTCTCTCACATTAATGAATCAGAATTACCCGATGCACCAACCTGGTTCATTGATGGAAGTCCTAGTCCCAAATCCAGTCAGGCAGGATATGCTATTGGAACTCATTCGCAAGTACTAAAGGCCAATCCCCTGCTGGCTGGCACTACCTCTCAACAAGCAGAATTGAAAGCTGTCTCACAGGCTCCCACATTAGCAAAAGGCTGCATCATTAATGTCTGTACTGACTCAAAATATGCATACAACATCCTATACTCTTGTACAGTCATTTGGCAAGAAAGGGGGTACCTAACCACAAAAGGCACACCTATCATAAATGGAAACCTTATTCACAAACTCTTACAAGCTGCCAAACTGCCTAAAGCCACTGTAGCCATACATTGGAAAGAACACCAGTCACCCACTGACCTTACAGCACAAGGCAGCAGGTTTGCAGATATGGAAGCAAAAAGGGCAGCTGCCCCTCCACTACAACAGATCCTAGCCGTAACCTCCACTCATTCTCCGACATACTCCTCTCAAGAGCACTTACATTATCATCATTTGGGGGCTGAAGTCAGAGGAGATTGGATATATCTCAACAATAAATTAGTCCTGCCTCAAGCTCAACAGACACAAATCCTACAAGACATATACAATCATTTCCAAGCAGGTTTCAGACCACTTTTAAAACTTACACAAATGTATTGTCCCAACCTACAAACACAACTACGACAAATCACCTCCGCTTGTATCATCTGTACTTCCACCTCACCTCAAGGTAAGGCCCAACCTCCCCTATTTCCCACACACCAAACTCAAGGCTACTTTCCAGGACAGGACTTGCAGTTAGACTTAGCTCACATGCCAACTGTAAAGCAATACCGCTACCCTCTCACCCTGGTGGACACATTCACAGGATGAATAGAGACATTTCCAGGAACCTCTGAAAAGGCCAAAGAAGTGGAATGAATACTTCTCACAGAAATTATACCTATATTTGGCCATCCCACTTCCATACAGTCAGATAATGGGCCTGCTTTCATTTCAAAAGACACATAGGAAATAGTAAATATGTTAGGAACCAAATGGAGATTCCACATTCTTTATAGACCACAGTCTCCAGGGAAAGTTGAAAGCAACACCTCACTAGACTGTCTCTTGACTTACAAAAGCCCTGAACCACTCTGCTTGCTGTAGCCTTGATGAGGCTACGCACCCTTCCACAAAAACCAACTGACCTCAGTCCCTTTGAGTTAATGTATGATAAGTCTTTTGTTATTCAGAAGGTGCCTAGCTCTACCAATTTTTCTCTCCCTCATCTATGGCCGGCCACACACTCCACCCATCACTTCATAATGAAATATGCTAACACCTTCCTCTCCTGACCAGTCTAAAACTATGACCCCACTTCTGTTTCTAACCAACCTGGAGATTGGGTTTGGACACACCAACGCTCCACAGATCTAAAACCAAATGGAGGTGCCCCACCAAGTAATTCTCACCATCCCTGCAGCTACTAGACTGCAGGGATTCACACACTGGAAACACCACTCCTAATTTTAAAAGTCCCCCAATCCAGAATATCTCTCTCCACAAGCTTCTCAGCCAATATTTCATGAGGTCCCATTTGTCTCTTTTCATTACAGATTAACAAACACAGGTCCCACCACAATCCGATTATCCTGAATTCAAGAAAAAAGTCATGATATGCTTCATACTCCAGACAAGAAATAAAAAAATACCACCCTGCAAAGCTGGTGGAGTTTGCTTTCTGGGACTGGTGATACTCTTCTTTGTTTTACTATTCAGTTGTGTGTATCACATCATCTCTTTTCCTTGCTAGCAAACTCCCATGCTTACAGACTGCCTAGAGGAAACAGACTTTGATATTGACTAGCTACAATGATTCACCTTTGTTACTTGTACTCTGTTTTGCTACTAAATATTTCTATACCAATCTTGGAGACCCTACTCATCTTACCTGATGCCAATTCATCACTGACACTTCCACCCTATCTACAACAAACTCTCTCAACTGCATAGGACCTTTTAAACAAACATCACTCCCCTTTAGCTTCCCATTGCTGGATGTGTATGTTCCTTTCCTCCTCAGAATATACCACAGTGTCCATACCCCCATATCTCTGGGAGAATGCTACAGCAACCCTACACTATAGCCTCTCTAAAAGAATCTCTCTTTTTTTTTTTTTTTTTTTTTTGACCGGTTCGGCATGGTGTTGTCTGCACCAGGCCCAGCTAGTGAGCACACTGGCCATGCCTATATAGGATCCGAACCCGCGGCCTTGGCGCTATCAGTCCCACACTCTCCCAAGTGAGCCACGGGCCGGCCCTAAAGGAATCTCTTTTATCATTGATGCTAGCTGGCTCAATCCACATCAACTTGCAGCTTTTCTATCTTCAGTGACTTCAACTTTATATTACCTGTCAGATAAACTCCCTCCAAATACCAGGCCCCTTGCCAAAAGCACTATCTTCCTGGGCCAGGCTCCTTTGTTCATAACTCCATCACCTTTCTCAGGAGGCCATCCAATGGGCACATTTTCTCCACATGCATGTAATATCACTATTAAAATATCCATACCTAACAGTCATGTCAATTTCGATACCTACCCCTTGCAAAACCCTTTATGTGCCTCAGCATTTCCTACGCTTTCCTGTTCCATGACACAGATTATCAATTCCCTGTACTGTTCAGGCCAAACCCAAGTCCATAAAGAATGGAAGCCCTGGCTTCTAATCACAGGAGAAACACCAGAAACTTGTCTAAAGATTAATGGCTTGCCCTCTACTTCTATCCACTACTACATGGACACATAAATATTTCATTTTTTTATACAACACCTCAGAAACCTGCACAAATCCCATGGGACCTCTCCAACCCCTGATGGGAGCAGCCCTCAGCACTTCCCCATCAGTCTGGCACTGAGACTGGAGTAATGACCCATCCAGATTCCCCGGATACAACATAGGAGCCCTTCAGCATCTCCTCTCTGTTGACCTTTCCTCCTGCCTTCGAGGCCAAGGCCTCTTTTTCCTTTGTGGCAACACATCTTACTTATGTCTCCCTACATACTGGACAGTGACCTGCACTTTAGTCTACCTATCCCCACCAATATCTATAGTTACCAACAATCTTTTCCTGTTCTACTTCACACAACTTTGAGACCTAAAAGAGTTCCTTTCACTATTCCTCTAAGCATCTCTGCAGTTGGGCATGGGGACAGCTGGTCAACCCACATCCTTACATTATTTTAAAACTTTGTCATCTGACCTACAACACTGCCTTGAGAATATATCTCAAAATCTTATTCAAATCCAGGACCAGATAGACCCTTTTGCAGCAGTAGTGCTACAGAACAGAAGGGGCCTAGATCTCCTCACTGCAGAAAAAGGGGGAATCTACCTCTTTCTACAAGAACAGTGTTGTTTCTATATTCATCAGTCTGGTTTTGTTCGTGATGATGCTCAGAAACACCTCAATAGGGCCTCCCAAATTAAGCTGTGGAAAGACAATTCCTGGTAGCAGTAGCCCCAGTGGACCTCTTTTCTTGCTCCTTTTAAATTTCCTATTGTGCTTCTAATCCTAGGCCTAACAAATAGAACTTTTTTATTCCAAATGTTCATCACATTCATCAAATGGACCATGGAATCCATCTCTGCCCAACAAGTCAAGAAGGTCCTTACACTTCAAGCTCTCTGATACCAGCAATTGCCACCAGACCCCCCAAATATACCCTAATGATTTGACTCCCATAATCACCTTGAAGAAAACACAGAAGAGAAAGAGCTCCATCCAAAACCATCCCCCTTTTTCCCCCATATGTATATATATATACATAATAAAGGAAGAATATTGGGTCTCATGGCTGGCTTAGCTTCAGCAAAACCATGTTGATCCTTCCCCCCTCGCCCATTTCGCTTTCTTCTCTGGGAACTGATTCCTCTCCTGAGAAGAGGTAAACAGTACTGTTATCATTCAAGGGAACATCTTGTGGGTTGTGTCTAGCAGGCTTTGGGCTGTAAGGCTTTGTACTGAGAGAGTGGCTCATCGAGAGCCTATGACTTAATCTACCAGATGTTATTGAATCACAAGGATTGTGTCACTTTGCATACCACTGATTTCAAAATTGCACATTACTCTGAACCTTCCCTATCAGTCTTATAACCCCCCTGCTTTCTTTAGTTCTGGGGAACTGATCTGGCTCAGTCTCCCCTCCACGTTAGTGGAACAAAAGTTATTGGCTGAAAAAACGCCTGGCTCGGGTCTCTCTCCCCCTCCCTCCCTCCCTCCCTCTCTCTCTTCTTCCCTCCCTCTCTCTCCTTCCCTCCCTCTGTCTCTCTCCTCCCTCCCTCCCTCTCCCTCCCTCTCCCCCTCCCTTTCCCCTCCCCTCCCCATCCCCCTTCTTCTCCCTTTTCTCCATCTCCCCGAACCTAACAGTACCCAGACTGAGCATTTGGGTACAAGCTGAATGTCTCACCATATGCCTTTTTCCTCCTGTCAATTTTCTTCCTTATAGAAGTTGTAAATATCACAGCACAATTTACATGTGATAATAAATAAACTTAATAATGATTCTGTCTGCTCCTATCAAGGAGGCAAGGGTCCTAGTACCTGCCCAGTGGCTACAGGAAAGGGCATCCATTTTAGCTACCATGAATCAGGAAGAATAAATAGCAATAAAACTTAAGGAGTGATGTGCCTAGTCGAAAATAGGGAAATCCCATAATGAATGCTTTTTATTAATAAACTGCATTCATCATTTCCATTATATGAGATAACCTGAAAAATGTAAATCTAATCCATTTTGTGAGATCAAATGTTGATTTGCTTACAGAGCTTGTGATGGTAGAGATTTTTGTGTGCTTAATTCCTACTCATGGAGACCATGACAACATGTAACCATTTGATATCTCTTTTAGGCTTACAAATACAGTGATATCAGCTAAAAGGAAAAAAAAAAAAAAAAAAAAAAAGAAAAAGAATCATTTCATTTCTGGTGTAATCAGATATTTGACAGATATATTTTTGTTTTCATTTTAAACTCTCTTCTTAACAAGCATACTTTATTCTTCCTGATTTTTTTCTTTAAAATGAGTGTTTGAAGTGATTAAAGATTTTATTTAATCTCATTGTCTGAAATTTTCATTGTCTGTAATATTTATGCTGAAATTGGAGTCTGAAAGATATTAATTTCATTCATCCAAAACAAAGATAATGAGAAATTTAATATTTGCATAGAAAAACACAGGACTTTTTTTTTTAGAATGTATCAGATACATCAAAAGACATGGCTTACTAAATCTCTTAATTATCAGAGTTAATATTATTTTCAATGCTGTCTAAAAAATTGCATTAAGATTCTCAAATATCACCCACATGAGCTAAAGCAGTCACAGTCTTTATTTTCCTCTATCCTTTCTCATAAACTGTCCACCCCTAAGACAAATAAGAAAGCCAATGCATTCTACATTTTTCCATCCATACCCATGGATTTCAATGAAAAAAAAAAAAAAACAAAAAATAAAAAATACAGGCAAAGGAAGGAAACATCAATCTGTTTCAATGTTCTCCACTGTGCTTGCCCTGATTTCTTCTCAGCCATATGCATGTGGACAAACATACAACTTTAAGCAAGCTCTATTATGTTTTCCTCAAGACAAGCACTTGGTATTTGATCTCAACATATTAAAGACATTGCTAGAAAAAAAAAAAAACTTGAAAAGATATATCTCATTTTGCAAAACCAAATCCTACTCTCATTCACATCTTTGGTTCTGAAGCTGGTAGAAAAGTTTATAATTTGCCTGTCATTTTACTATCTGAGCATTTTTATTCTGAATTTTTATTGTGTATGCCATTTCTACCACCTAAGAAAAAGTGTTCCGTTTTTATCTTTTTCTTTCTTTTTTTTTATTGAAACATTATTATACATATTTGTGAGGTACAGAGTTGAACATCTATACCTGTGTACAATGTATGATGATCAAATCAGGATAATTAGCATGTTCATCATTACAAAATGTAACCATTCCTTGTGTCCATTAAACAATTTCTCCCTAATCCCCCTCCCCCACCTTATTTCCCACCTCTGTTCACCACGGGTTTGCTCTCTCCTTCTGAAAGTTCAACGTATTATTGTCTTTCTTTCTTTCTTTCTTTCTTTCTATTTCTCTCTTTCTTAGTTCCCACTTATAAGTATTTCTCTTTCTGTGCCTGACTTTTTTAAAATACATATTTTATTTTATTTTCTGAAACATGATTGTATGTATCTGTGTGGTACAATGTTGAATATAATTACCAGTGTGCATTATGTGATGCTTAATTCACAATATATTCAGCATTTTACAATGTAATCATTTTTTTTTGTGGCCCTTTACCAATTACTCATTAACCCCCCTCCCCCTCCTCCCTTTTCCACCTCTGGTAGCCTCAGTTCGGATCCTTCCTTTTGAAAGTTCAATGAATTATTGTGATTGTTTGTTTGCTTCTTACTTTCTTTCTTTCATTCATTCTTTCTTTCTGTCTGTCTGTCTGTCTGTCTTTCTTTTTTTGCTCTCACTTATGAGTGAGGACATGCAGTATTCCTTTTCCTGTGCTGGCTTATTTCACTTAACATAATTTTCTCTAAGTTCACCCATGGTGCTGCAAATGGCAGAACTTCATTGTATTTTATGGCTGAGCAGTATTCCATGTTGTATATATACCACAGTTTCCTTATCCAGTCACCCATCAATGGACATTTAGGTTGGTTCCATGTCTTGGCTATTGTAAACAGAGCTGCAATAAACATGGGCGTGCATGTATCCCTTGGGTACATTCCAGAGTTGCAATTGCTGGATTGTATGACAGTTCTATCTGTAGTTGTTTGAGGAAACTCCATAGTGTTTTACATAGTGGCTGCACTAATTTACAGTCCTACCAGCATGTAGGAAGGCTCCCCTTTCTCCACATCCTCGTCAGCATTTGTTATTCTCTCTCTTTTTGATAATAGCCAGTCTAACTGGTGCGAGAGTAACTTGAATTTTTTTTACTGTTGTTTCTGCACTCTAACTTATTTTTTATTTTTTTTAGGAAATGGAAATATGTTCTAAGCTTAGCATCAGAATTAGAAAAGAAAATTCCCAAAGAAAACAAACTTATGTAAGAACTGTTATTATTAATAAACATCATTAACCCAATTATAGGATGATGATTTTGGAGGGTTCTGATTCAGTGGTCCTCAAGTATAAGCACTTTCTGAATGAAGGAATATATTCTAAGACATTCTTGGTAGATGGTCTCTCAGCAACCATTTGGACACATCTAATGACCAGTTCCTATTTGCTAATGCATATTTTTTCGTTAGGAAACAAAATTAAAGAGTTCTTCTTTGTTTTAGTCCCACATCTCACTACCTGAAACTTTCAGTCTCTGGTTGAAGTTCTGGTCTCAGAGCAGTATAGACTATTAATCACTCTTTTCCACACTTGAGAAGACACTTTTCAATGTTCCATATCATTTCTTCCCTCAAGCAATAGACATAGCTCTGTGAATATTCTAATACCATTCTAGATCTCTAGACCTCCAAAGATTTAAGATCCTGACTGTCTTGTGCTTTTTAGGTACTTCTATAGCAGACCAAAACCAAACAAGTTCAGTTAGCTCTTATTAAATTCATCTGGATCTCAAAATACTGTTCTTAAATTCCTATCTCCGTGGACTACTCATCCATTGCAACATCACCATTTCTTCCTAGAATGCAACATATTGACAGTTACCAAATCTCAGTCTACCTGAGCTGCTATAACATCAATAACAACAACAACAACAACAACAAAA
>NW_007733765.1:18792-31369 GCF_000696425.1 Galeopterus variegatus | reverse complement strand
AGGAAGATTTAACAACCTCAACTTTTTTTTTTTTGAAGCTCTTACAACAAGAAAATGGAGGGGACACATCTGGGTGGGAGGGGGAGAGGGAGGAGGGAGGGAGGTTTTGGTGATGGGACACAATAACTAACTACATTGTATATTGACAAAAAAAAAAAAAAAAAAAAACCTTACACTGAGTAATTTATAAATAACAGAAATGTAGTTCTCACATTTCTGGAGGCTGGAAAGTCCAAGATCAATTTGCCAGCACATTTAGCATCTGTTGAAGCTATGTTCCTCATAGATGGCACCTTCTCTGTGTCCTCACACGGCAGAAGAAGTGAAAGGGACAAACTTGCTCCCTCGGGCCCTTTTATGAAGGCATCAATTCCATCCATGAGTGCCGAGCTGTCACAACCTAATCACCTCCTGAAAGACCCATGTCTTAAGACTATTACCTTGGGGGTTAAGTTCCAACATGATAATTTTAAGGGAACACCAATATTTGCATCATAGCATTCTACTCCTTGTACCCCCAAATTTGTTCTTCTCACTTGCAAAATACATTTATTCTTTCCTAATGCCTCAATAGTCTTAACACTATCATGCTTACTTTAAAATTTAAGTTGCTTCTCTATTCTCATATTTTACTATAAAAAGTCAAGAGAAGCCATGCCATACCCTCAACCCCTGGCTTAGAGCCCCCCCCCCGAATATTCTATTTCATCACTCATGAGTTCTACTTTCCACAAAGCACTAGGACACTAACACAGTCACTTAAGAATTGCTCTTTATGCTCCATTCACTGCAGTATAGGCTTTTTCCAGCTTGCTCCTTCAAACTCTTTCTGCCTGTCTATTCCCCAGTTTCAAAGTTGCTTTCACATTTTTTAGGTATTTTTTTATAGCAGCAACCCATTTCTCAGTTATAATTTCTTTCTTAGTCTTTTCAGAGTGTTACAACAAAATACCTTACACTGATAATTTATAAATAATAGAAATTTATCTCCCACAGATCTGGAGGCTGGAAAGACTAACATCAAGGCACCAGCAGATCCAGTGTCTGGTAAAAGCTTGTTCCTCATAGACAGTGCCTTCTCTATTTCCTCACATGGAGGAAGGGGCAGAAGAGACAAACTTGCTCCCTCAAGCCTTTTCATAAGGGCACTAATGCCATCCATGAGGGCAGAGTCTTTAGGACCTATTAATATCATCATCTTAGCGGTTAAGTTCCAACATATAAATTTGTGGGGACACCAACATTTAGACCATAGCGTGTAATATCAGCAAAATAAGATTTTCTGAATTTCTGATTATACGCTTTCCCAACAACTGTAACTAGTTACTGCATCACCAATGGAGATTTAACCAATAGATTCTCTAGATGCAGATTTTGGCACCATATAGAGTTTTCTGGTCATTTATGAGGTATGTTTATCCATTTCCTGTTATATGACAAAAAAATCCCTTATAAATCAATGTCCACCCAAGGAAGCACTTTATATTTCAAGTATGGTAATATACAGCTTTTAAATTTGGGGGGGGGTGCTGGCCAGAACGGGGATTGAACCCTGGACCTTGTTGTTAACAGTACCGTGCTCTAGCCAACTGAATATACCATTTTTAATTGAGTCAAATTATCCTGGTATCATCGCATCAGTACCAAACAATTTGGAGCAATTGCTGATATTTCTTGACCCAGGCAGAGAAATTTTACTACTATTGCTCAAATTTGTTTTAGATTTTCAAGTAATATATCTATACAGTGTGTTGTTAACAAGCTTGATATCTGCCAAAATAAAAATAATAATAATAATAATATGCTCCCAAGCCATACATGCAAGTATATTCTATGTATGCTACTGACACTTTGAGTCTGCGTGCCAGATGTTCCATTATTTCTCTAATATCATGTTTTGTAGACTTCGATACAATATTCCAGAATGCTGAGATTATATATCCTTTTGAAATCTAAAATATTGATTTTCTCTTGCTTTTTGTGATACAAAAATCTTCTAAATAATTTTATAGTTACAAACAAGACATAAATAACCCAGACTAGGATAAGAATCTCTCAGCAATTCTTTGTAGCTGTTCTCAAGGCTTAATTTATTCATTTAGTAATTTCTGTCAATACTTCAGGGAGAACTTTTCTAAATAGTCTATCCAAAATTGTACCCCCAACATCATGACATTCCCTATCCCCTTTGCCTTCTCTTTTTCCTTCTTATTTTATTTGATTATTGTCCTTCTCTTTCAACTAGCAAGTAATCTCCAAGAAAGCAAGGATATTGGTCTGTTTGACTTGTTGCTATATCCACAGCACTAAGAATATAACTTTAGCAAATAGTGATATGTAATAAATACTAGTTTCATGAATGGTTTGAGCAACTTTTATGTGGAAGAATAGATCTAATTGCTGTAGACACTCCAGGAAATGAAAAACTGTCTCTTCCTGATAGAGCTTAGACACTAATGGAATAAAAAAGATAAAAAACAAAGAAATAGATAAGTATGTAATAGATAGATAGGTAGGTAGGTAGGTAGGTAGGTAGATAGATAGACAGACAGATTTTTTAATGATTTATTTAATGATGTATTTATTTATTTATTTTACTTTTCAGTATACATGTAGTTGATTTTCATGCCCCTTTACCCATTCCTCTCCCCACTCCCATCCCCCCCCCATCATATCTGTGCACTTGACTTAAACAGTTCAAGGAATTTTTGTGGTTATTCTGTCTTCTTCCCCCTTCAGCTTTGATTTGTTTGTGTGTTTATTTATTTATTTTGAGCTCCCACAAATAAGTGAGAATATATGGTATTTTCTCTTTCCATGCCTGACTTGTTTCACTTAACATAATTTTCTCTAAGTCCATCCATTTTATTGCAAATGGTAGTATTTCATTCTTTTTAGTAGCAGACTAGTATTCCATTGTGTAGATATACCACAGTTTCCTTATCCAGTCATCAGATGATGGACGTTTGGGCTGGTTCCAACTCTTGGCTATTGTAAATAGTGCTGCAATAAATATTGGAGTACAGGTGTCCCTTCGGCATGATGATTTCCATTTCTCTGGGTATTTTCCCAAGAGTTGAATAGCTGGATCATATGGTAGATCTATCTGTAATTATTTGAGGAACCTCCATACCATCTTCCATAAAGCCTGCGCCATTTTGCAGCTCCACCAATGCCTACAGCCATCTGATTTTTGACAAAGGCAGTAAATCTACATACTAGGGAAGAGATTGCCTTTTCAACAAGTGGTGCTGGGAAAATTAGATACTCATATGTGGGAGAATGAAACTAGACCAGTAACTTTCACCATATACCAAACTCAATTCAAAATGGATTAAAGAGTTAAATATACATCCTGAAACAATCAAACTCCTTAACGAAAACATAGGGGAAACACTCCAGGAAGTAGGTGTGTGTACAGACTTCATGAATAGGACACAAAAAGCACAGGCAACTATAGGAAAAATAAACAAATGTGATTATATCAAACTAGAAAGCTCCTGCCAGCAAAAGAAAGTACGTAATATATTTTAAGCTAGTGATTTGGGGATAGAGAATTAGTGGAGGCTGAGTTTTCAAGGATGACAGATTTCTCTGCAGAGGTGACATATGAATAGAAGCATAAAATATGAGGTTTAAGGCAAATATTTGGGGGAACAGTGTTTCAGAATAAATGAATATTAATTTAAAGGATTTTGACAAGAAACTGATGAGAATGTTGAAGGAGAATTTCAACAAAGTGTGAGAGAAATTGAGGAATTCAGGTCAGGAAAATTAGCAGGGACTAGATCATTTTGGGGGCCTTTCTGACATCACTTCCTTTGGTCAACTGTGGGAAGCACAGAAGTTTTAAATACCATAGTGATATGATTCAATTTATGTTTGACAAAAAAATTTCTCTGGCTACTGTGTGTGGATTAGACTGTAATCTATAGTCTAGTTACAAGTATTGAAATAAAGAGAGCTACTTTATTATTTCAGGCTTAAAATAATGGAGGGATAGTCTGTGAATGAATGTGGTAGAAATGGTAAAAAGCATCCAGACTTGGAATATATTTTATGACTTCACTGTGAGGATAGCCACTAAGAATAGGATATGAGAAAAAAAAAAAAAAAACCAGGTACGACTCATAGGTTTGGCATAATAAAATAGATAAATATCAGTGCCATTTACTGAGAATGAGAAATCTAAGGAGAATAAATTCATGTGAGGGTAAAGGGATAAATGGACTAAATTTTATTACCCCAAAATTTATGCAATGATACCCTAACTGCCAATGTGATGGCATTTGGAGATAGGGCCTTTGGAGATAACTAGAATTAGATGAGGTCACGAGGGAGCAGCCCTCATAATGGAATTAGTACGCTTACAAGAACAAACTCCAGAAAGCTTGCTTCCTTTCTCTCCACCATCTGAGGATACAGCAAGAAGGTGGCCCTCTGCAATCAGGAAGAAAGCCCTCCCTCACCAGAGCTCAACCATGCTGGCACCCTGATCTTGGATTTCCAGTATCCAGAAATGTAAGAAAATAAATTTCTGTTGCTTAAGCTACCCAGTCTGTGGTATTTTGTTATGGTAGCATGAACTGACCAATCAATACAAGGTACATAAAGAATAATATCTAGTTTCTATCCTACAAGATATTCATGTGAAGAAGAAAAGGGGAAGTTGGGTGTACAAATTTAAAATTTAGGAACGCATTTGAAGTTGGAGGTATAAATTAGGAAGTCATTGGTTCACAGATAGTATTTAAAGACATAAACTTGGATGAAATTAACAGGAAGGGAATATAGCTGGATAGGAGTTAAGACAGAGCCCAGATCTTGAAAACAATTAGAGTTTTGATATCAGAGAATAATCAGAAAAAAGAAATCAGAGGAAGTAAAATATAAGGTGGGAGGGAAACAACACACACAAAAAACAATTAAATATAACATTCAAAAAGGAAAGAAAAGGCAACTATGTCAAATGACATTGAGAAATAAAGTAAGATAAGGACTTCCCATTTATCTATAGATTTTGCCATGGATGTCATGATTTTCTTGACAAAAGCAATTTCGTTACAGCTGTCATAATTAAACTATTGCTGAAGTGTTTAAAGAATTGGAGTTAAACAAGTAGAGGTGGTGAATATTACCAAAACTTCCTAGTAATTTTTCTGCACATTGTAATAGAAATATGCATGATGCTTCCAGCCTCTTTCTCAAGATTATTTGACTTTTTGCAGTCTTTTCCAGTTCCATATTAATTTTAGGAATACTGTTTATTCTACCTCTGTAAAAAAATACAATTAGGATTTTGATAGGGATATTTAATATCTAGATCATGTTGGGTAGTATGGACATTTTAACAATATTAAGTATTCCAATTCATGAACACTGGAAGTCTTTCTATTAGTTTGTTTCCTTTAATTTCTTACATCAATGTTTTATACTTTACAGTGTACAAGTTTTTCACTTTCTTTGTCAAGTTTATTCCTAAGCATTTTGTTTTCTTCTTGATGCTATTGTAAATGGGAATGCTTTCATAATCTTAATCTCTTTTTTGGATAGTTCCTTTTTAGTGTATAGAAACTAATCAATTTTTATATGCCTAGTTTTTATCCTGTAAATAGATACTGAATTTGTTTATTAGTTCTAACAGTGTTTTGGGTTTGTGTGTGTGTGAAGCGTTAAGTTTTTCTACATATAACATCATGTAACCTGCAAACAGACAGTTTTACCTCTTTCTCTCAGATTTGGATGCTTTTTATTTTTTATTTATTTATTTATTTATTTTTTTTTTTTTTTTTTTTTTTTTTTTTTTTTTTTTTTTTTTTTTTTTTTTTTTTTTTTTTTTTTTTTTTTTTTTTTAGCTCCCACCAATAAGTGAGAACATGTGGTATTTCTTTTTCTCTGCCTGACTCGTTTCACTCAGTATTATTCTTTCAAGGTCCATCCATGTTGTTGCAAATGGTAGTATTTCATTCGTTTTTATAGCTGAGTAGTATTCCATTGTGTAGATATACCACATTTTCTGTATCCACTCATCCGATGATGGACATTTGGGTTGATTCCAGCTCTTGGCTATTGTGAAGAGTGCTGCAATGAACATTGGGAAACAAGTGTACCTTCGACTTGATGATTTCCATTCCTTTGGATATATTCCCAGCAGTGGGATAGCTGGTCATATGGTAGATCTATCTTCAATTGTTTGAGGAACCTCCAAACCATTTTCCATAGGGGTTGCACCATTGTGCATTCCCACCAACAGTGTAAGAGAGTTCCTTTTTCTCCGCAGCCATGCCAGCATTTATCTTTCGGTGTCTTTTGGATTTTTGCCATCCTAACTGGGGTGAGATGGTATCTCAGTGTGGTTTTGATTTGCATTTCCTGGATGCTGAGTGATGTTGAGCATTTTTTCATATGACTGTTGGCCTTTTGTATATCTTCTTTAGAGAAATGCCTGCTTAGCTCTTTTGCCCATTTTTTGATTGGGTTGCTTGTTTTTTTCTTGTAAAGTTGTTTGAGTTCTTTATATATTCTGGATATTAGTCCTTTGTCAGATGTGTATTTTGCAAATATTTTCTCCCACTCTGTTGGCTGTCTTTTAGCTCTGTTAATTGTTTCTTTTGCTGTGCAGAAGCTTTTTAGTTTGATATAGTCCCATTTGTTTATTTTTCCTTTGGTTGCCCGTGCTTTTGGGGACATATTCATGAAGTCTGTGCCCAGCCCTATTTGCTGAATGGTTTCTCCTATGTTTTCTTTAATAAGTTTTATTGTTTCGGGGTGTATATTTCTATTAGTTTGTGTTTCCTTTAATTTCTTTCATCAATGTTTTATAGTTTTCAGTGTACAAGTTTTTCAATTTCTTTTCAATTTTTTCCTAAGCGTTTTTTTTTTTTTTTTTCCTTCTTGATGCTATTTTAAATGGGAATGATTTCTTAATCTTAATCTCTTTTTTGGATAGTTCCTTTTTAGAGTATAGAAGCTAATTAATTTTTATATGTCTATTTTTTACCCTGCAAATTGATACTGGATGTGTTTAGTAGTTCTAACCATGTTTTGGGTTTGTGTGTGTGTGAAGTGTTAAGTTTTTCTACATATAACATCATGCAACCTGCAAAGAGAGATAATTTTACCTCTTTCTCTCAGATTTGGATGCCTTTTATTTATTTTCTTTTTTTGCCTAATTGCTCTGTCTAGGACTTTTAATTCTATGCTGAGTAGAAGTGGTGAGAATGGACATCATAGCATTATTTCTGAGTTTTAAGCTTTCACTTTTTCACTGTTGCGAATGATGTTAGCTATGGGTTTGTCTAACATATGACCTTTATTATGTTGAGGTAAATTCCTTCACTAATTTGTTGCGTTTCTATAATAAAATGGCATTGAATTTTGTCAAATGCTTTTTGATAAAATATCTATTGAGATGATCATTTGATTTTTATCTTTTATTCTGTTAATGTGATGCATCACACTAATTAGTTTGGATACATTGATCCATCTTTTCAAGCCAGGAATAAATCCTACTTGCTCATTCTTCTGCATATGGATGTCTAGTTTTCCCAGCACCATTTATTGGACAGGCAGTCTCTTCCCCAATGTATGTTCTTGTTGACTTTGTCAAAGATCAGTTGGCTGTAAGTATGTGGGTTGATTCCCAGGTTTTCTATTCTGTTCCATTGATCTAAGTGTCTGTTTTTATGACTGTTCCATGCTTGTTTGGTTAAATAGCTTTGTAATATAATTTGAAGTCAGGTAGTATTATGCCTCTGGGTTTATTTTTTTCTGTTCAGGATTGCTTTCGCCACTCAGGGTCTGTTCTTGGTCCATATGAATGTTAGGACTGCTTTTGCTATTTCTGTGAAGACTGTCATTGATATTTTGATGGGGATCACATTGAATCTGTAGATTGCTTTGGGTAGAATGGACATTTTCACTATGTTAAATCTTCCCATACAAGAGCATGATATGTCTTTCCACCTGTTTGGGTTCTCTTTATTTTCTTTCAGTAGTGTTTTGTAGTTCTCATTATAGAGATCTTTCACACCGCCCTGGTTAAATTGATTCCCAAGTATTTTATTTTTTGGTGACTATTGTAAATGAGCTTGCTTTCTTGATTTCTTTTTCTCCAAGTTCATTACTGGAGTATAAAAACAAATAATCCTATTAAAAAATGGGCAAAGGAGATGAATAGACATTTTTCAAAGGAAGACAAACAAATGGCCCACAGGTAAATGAAAAAATGCTCAATATCACTAGCTATCAGAGAAATGCAAATCAAAACCAGATTAAGATATCATCTCACCCCAGTTAAACTGACCATTATTAAAAAGACTGAGAATAACAAATGCTGGCGAGGATGCAGAGAAAGGTTAACTCTTCTATACTTTTGGTGGGACTGTAAATTAGCCAAGCCATTATGGAAAACAGTATGGAGGTTCCTCAAAGAACTACAGAAAGAACTATCATATGGTGCAGCAATCCCACTACAGAGTATATATCCAAAGTAATGGAAATCATTATGCTGAAGGGAAACCTGCACTCACATGTTCATCACAGCTTTATTTAGAGTAGCCAAAATATGGAACTAACCTAAGTGTCCTTTTATGGATGGCTGGATAAGGAAAATATGGTATATACACAATGTAATAGTACTTAGCCATAAAAACGAATGAAATTATGCCATTTGCAGCAACATGGATGAGTCTGGAGAAAATTATGTTAAGTGAAATAAGCCTGGCAGAGAAGGAGAAATATTACATGTTTTCACTCATATGTGGAAGTTAAAAAAGTTGATCACACAGAGTAGAGAATAGAATAGTGGTTACTAAAGACTAGTAAGGGGAAGAGAATGGGGAATGGAGAGAGGAGGTCAATGGATGCAAAACTGTAGAGAGATAAGAAGAATAAAATCTATGTTCTAAAGCAATATAGGGAGACTATAGTCAACAACACATTACTGTATGACTTCAAGAAGCTAATTGAAAGGATGTTGAATGCTCCCAAAACAAAGAGATAACAAATATTTGCAGTGATAAATATGCTAAATGCCCTCATATGATCATCCACACTTATGTACCCAAAATGTATCCAAATATCCCATTAAATTCCATAAATATATGCAATTATTATCAGTTAATTAAGACAAAGTAACTAAAAAGAAAAAAAATTCAGATACAGATGTAGATTAGAGGTTACCAGAAACTGGGGGGAAGGAATAATGAGAAGTTATTGCTTACTGTGTACAGTTTATGTTTAGGATGATGAAAAAGTTTTGGAAATAGAGAGAAGCAGTGGTCACATGGTATTCTGCTTTAATGAATTCCTTGCAATTGTGTGTTTAAAACTCTTAAAATGGCAATCCTTATGTTATATACATTTTATCACAATAAAAAAGGAATTGAAAATATCACCTGCTCAGAGAAGACTGACCAATTGTCCGATTGATTAATAAATACAGAAAATCCCTGATTCACATTTCTTCAAGAGATGTGACTGACAAAGTGAGAGTAACATGTTGCTGTGGTTTGAATGCCCCCTGAAGCTCATGTTGGAGCTTGATCCCCACTGTAACTGTGTTAACAGGTCAAGAAATCAGACTATGGTATTTGAACGGTGGGGCCTTTAGGAGGTTATTGGATTGTCAGGACTTTGACTTTATTAATGAATTAATTCACTTATGGATTAATGAGCTACTGATACACAGATTATTGTAGCTGTGGCACTCAAGTCTTTATAAGAAGAGGAGGAAGCATCCTAGTAGGCTGTTGCTCAGCCCTTGCCATGTGACTGTTTGCATTGCCACAGGAATCTGTAGAGAATCATCCCCCTCCCTAACCAAGAATGCCCTCACCAGATGCACTCCCTCAACCTTGAACTTACCCACTTCCAAAAACTGTAAGAAGTAAATTTGATTTTTATATAAATTACCCAATTTCAGGTATTCTGTTGTAAGAAACAGAAAATGGACTAATAGACATGCTAAGCTGTTTTTCTCTTTTATGTTTTTATTAATTTCAAAAGCAGTATCTTGAAGGCTGAGATTGTGAAACGTTCAACAAATTCATAAGACTAGTGAGGACATGGAAATGAAGTACAGGGTTAATCATGGAAAATGAGTCCTGAAAAAGACCCTAGTTTCCAGTGGAACCATGAAATGGTCCCTTTGGGATTAAGAGTATAAAAGAGATATACTAGCTTTCGGAGGGATTGAAACCTTTTTTTTTTAAAGCATCTTAATTTTTTATTGGAGTAATGCAATATGGATTGCTGGCTCATCACTCTTAGCTGACTGCTTTATTACATTATCATTTTTTCCTGCCATGACTCGAAACTAATTTCCAAGGTCAAATTATATTTCTGGTATTGTGGTTGGTTGCAGTATTTCAATAGTCAATCTCAGTAAATATCCCAACTCTAAACCTATATTAGGCTGAAAACCACAACTGAGAGACACATGTACAAAATTTTGTTGTTACATTTAGTTTTCATAATAACTTTGATATAAAAATGCTCAAAGTTGCTAGAAGTACACAGTTTAAAGTACATTGTTGATAACTAAACTATGACACATTCATTGCTCATTGTGGTTTATTTTTAATTTTAAAAATATTATGGTGAGAAACATGGTGGTGGGAAGAGAGTGAGCTACCCGTGCCCCACGCCGGCAGTATCCCAGAGGCCACCAGCAAGAAGAGGAACTCAGAAAGCCTGATGGTGAGTCAGAATCTCTAGTGTCCTTGCTTGGGCCGGGGGTAGCTGTTACTACCAAGGTGCATTGCTCTGAAGGATTGCTGAGACCTTGAAGGGGGCTCTCAAAATACAAGCACTGAGGTTTGGAGCATGCGCCATTTTGTGAAATTTACAAAATCCTCCCGGGAAGAAGCCACTGGGAGCAGCTGCCACTCAACGCCTGGCCTCGCCGCTGCTGCCCTCAGCACTGGGCCAAGCTGCGCAGCCCCGCCGCCAGGACCCAGGGTCCGGCGACTGTGTTTTTTTTCTGGGGAGGGACTGTCGCCACCCCGGCCCCGGGCGCTGCTGAAACCGTGAGCCGGAGAGAGACTGAGCAGGCTGTGGCATGACCAGGAGCCGGGAGTGCCAGGGGCAGTGAGAGGTGGCTGGGGCCACTCTGGCTGCAGAGGCCACAGCAGGAGTGCAATGCGGGAGCGGCGCCAGTGCCCCGCCATCTTCCCGGTAGTCGATTTTGGACTTGCCTGGCACTAGTGTCCAACTGAGTAGTCACTGAGGTAGCCATGCCAAATTGACAACCCCAGCAACATCTTAGTCAGGCAACAGTGTCAAACCTTTGGACTGTGAAACCCCCTGCCACAATGAATAAACATCAAAGAAAAGATACCAGAAACACGAAAAACCAAGAAAGTACACCAGCCAAAGATAATAAATCTCAAGCTCTAGATCCTATAGGAAAAATCAAGAAAGTACACCACCCAAAGATAATAAATCTCAAGCTCTAGATCCTATAGAACAAGAAGCCCTTGAAATGACTGACAAGGAATTTCGAGTGATAATTCTAAGGAAACTGAATGAGATACAAGAAAACTCAGCTAGACATCATGATGAAATGAGGAAAAGTATACAGGACCTGAAAGAGGAAATGTACAAGGATCAATGCCCTGAAAAAAAATGTAGCAGAACTTGCCTAACTGAAGAAGCTATTCAGCGAAATAAAAAAAACAGAACGGAGAGTTTAACCAGCAAGCTTGTCGAAGTTGAAGAGAGAACCTCTGAACTTGAAGACGGGCTGTTTGAAATAACACAAGCAGACAAAAAAAAAAAAAAAAGGCATTGAAGAAAATCTGAGAGAGATATCAGACAACCTTAAGTGTCCATATATCCAAGTCATGGGTATCCCAGAAGGGGAGGAAAAAGGTGATTGCATTGAAAACATCTTCAACAAAATACTGGCAGAAAAATTCCCAGGTATAGGAAAAATCATAGATCTTCAGATCCAGGAAGCTCAACGATCTCCAAACGTATTCCACCCAAAAAGATCTTCTCCAAGACATCTTATAGTCAAACTGGAAAGATTCAAAGACAAAGAGAGAATCTTGAGAGCTGGAAGAGAGAAGCGTCAAATCACCTATAAGGGAGCCCCAATCATGCTACCATCAGACATTTCATTGCAAACCCTAAAAGCCAGAAAGGAATGGGAGGATATATTAAAAATACTAAAAGCCATAGATTGTCAGCCAACAATACTCTACCCTGCAAGGCTATCCTTCCAAAATGAAGGGCAAATAGTATATTTCTCAGACAAACAATAACTGCAGGAGTTCACCACCACACGACCACACTTACAAGAAATTCTCAAAGGAGTACTGGGTTTGGTACCTGGAAAATAACCACCACTGCCATAAAAACCCAAGAAAAATCTAAACCCACTTGTATAATAAAAATGGCAAACATGAAGAGAAAACAAACAAACGAAAAGGCTACCTACATCCTAAAGAACCAATAAACACAGAAAACAAACAGTAAATCAGAAAGCAAGGAACAAGAGACATCTAAGAAAACCAAACAACAATCAATAAAATCCTAGGAATAAATCAACACTTTTCAATAACAACTCTTA
>NW_007733765.1:17076-18045 GCF_000696425.1 Galeopterus variegatus | reverse complement strand
TTGGGGTATTTAAAAGATTTATCGTAACTAATGAAAATAATGATACATCATACCAAAACTTGTGGGATACAGCAAAAGCAGTATTAAGGGGGAAATTTATTGCATTAAATGCTTACCTCAGAAAAATGGAAAGATGGCAAGTGAACAATCTAATAATGCGCCTTAAAGAACTAGCACAAGAACAATCCAAACCTAAAGTTAGCAGAAGGAAAGAAATCATCAAGATCAGAGCAGAACTTAACGAAATTGAAACCCAAAAAACAATACAAAAGATCAACGAATCAAAAAGTTGGTTTTTTGAAAAGATAAATAAAATCGACAAACCACTAGCACGGCTAACAAGAAAAAGAAGAGAGAAGATTCAAATAACAAAAATTAGAAATGAAAAAGGTGATATTACAACTGACCCAACCGAAATACAAGGAATCATCCGAGACTACTATAAACAACTATACGCCAACAAGTTTGAAAATCTGGAGGAAATGGATAAATTTCTGCACACACACACACTCCCAAAACTGAGCCATGAAGATGTAGAAAATGTGAACAGACCAATAACAATAAAGGAGATTGAAGCTGTTATCAGAAAGCTCCCAACAAGTTAAAGCCCAGGACCAGACGGATTCACAGCAGAATTTTACCAAACATTCAAAGAGGAATTGAACCCAACTCTTTACAAACTATTCCAAAAGATTGAAACAGACGCAAATCTCCTAAACTCATTCTATGAAGCAAACATCATCCTGATACAAAACCAGGTAAAGATATAAACAAAAAAGAAAACCACAGGCCCATATCTTTGATGAATATAGATGCAAAAATCCTCAATAAAATACTAGCAAACAGAATACAGCAACACATACGCAAAATTATTCACCACTATCAAGTGGGATTCATCCCAGGGATGCAAGGTTGGTTCAACATATGCAAATCAATAAATGTGATACACCATATTAATAAAATCAAACA
>NW_007733765.1:0-16176 GCF_000696425.1 Galeopterus variegatus | reverse complement strand
CTGAGAGAAATTAGAGAGGATACAAGAAGATTGAAAAATATCCCATGCTCTTGGATTGGAAGAATCAACATAGTGAAAATGTCCATACTACCCAAAGTGATATACAAATTCAATGCAGTCCCCATCAAAATTCCAATGACATTTTTCTCAGTAATGGAAAGAACTATCCAGACATTTGTATGGAATCACAAAAGACCATGCATAGCCAAAGCAATGCTGAGCAAAATAAATAAATCTGGAGGCATAACACTACCTGGCTTTAAACTATACTTCAAAGCTATAATAACCAAAACAGTATGGTACTGGCATAAAAACAGACACACGACACACTGATCAATGGAATAGAATAGAGAATCCAGAAATCAATCCACACACCTACAGACATCTGATCTTTGACAAAGGCACCAAGCCTATACACTGGGGAAGAGACTGCCTCTTTAGGAAATGGTGCTGGGAGAACTGGATATCCTTATGCAGGAGAATGAAACTAGACCCATACCTTTCACCATATACTAAAGTCAACTCAAAATGGATTAAAGAATTAAATATACACCCTGAAACAATAAAACTTACTAAAGAAAACATAGGAGAGACACTTCAGGAAGTAGGACTGGAAACAGACTTCTTGAATAAGTTCCCAAAAGCACGGACAACCAAAGGAAAAATAAACAAATGGGATTATATCAAACTAAAGAGCTTCTGCACAGCAAAAGAAACAAATAACAGAGTTAAAAGTCAACCAACAGAGTGGGAGAAAATATTTGCAAATTATACAGCCGACAAAGGATTAATATCCAGAATATACAAGGAACTCAAACAAATTTACAAGAAACAACAAGGAACCCACTTAAAAAATGGGCCAAAGAGCTAAGTAGGCAATTCTCTAAGGAAGATATACAAATGCCAACAGTCATATGAAAAAATGCTCAACATCACTCAGCATCTGGGAAATGCAAATCAAAACTACACTGAGATACCATCTCAACCCAGTTAGGATAGCTAATATCCAAAAGACTCTGAACGATAAATGCTGGCAAGGTTGCAGAGAAAAAGGAACTCTCATACATTGTTGGTGGGACTGCAAAATGGTGCAGCCTCTATGGAAAATGGTATGGAGGTTCCTCAAACAATTGCAGATAGATCTGCCATATGACCCAGCTATCCCACTGCTGGGAATATACCCAGAGCAATGGAAAGCATCAAGTTGAAGGTATACCTGTTCCCCAATATTCAGTGCAGCACTCTTTACAATATCCAAGCGTTGGAACCAGCCCAAATGTCCATCATCGGATGAGTGGATATGGAAATGATGGTATATCTACACAATGGAATACTACTCAGCTATAAAAACGAATGAAATACTGCCATTTGCAACAACATGGATGGACCTTGAGAGAATTATATTAAGTGAAACAAGTCAGGCACAGAAAGAGAAATACCACATGTTCTCACTTATTGGTGGGAGCTAAAAATAAATAAGTAAATTCACACGCACACACAAAAAAATCTGGGGGGGTGGCAAAGAAGACATAACAACTACAACTCCTTGAAGTTGATATGACAAGCAAACACAAAGGACATTGTTGGGTGGGAGAGGGGAGAGGGAGGAGGGAGGGTGGTTTCGGTAAAGGGCCACAATAATCAACCTCATTTTATATCGACAAAATAAAATTAGGAAGAATAAAAAATAAAAAAATAAAATTTAAAATAATAAACAAAATAAAAATAAAAATTTTATGGTGGAGAAATCACTTCATCATTTGTTACTCCAGAAAAAATGGCACATGTAGAACTAATATTTGTTATGTCAAATAGCAGCAGGAGCATGGGAACCCTGAGGAGACTACAGCAGTCCCAGGTGATAGGCAGCAGGAGCACAGGGCACTGTCATGTGGCAGGCCCACTGCTGCCTCAGACCTTTCAGCCACATGTGTGGTCCTCCAAGGCAACACTGCCACAAGGCTGGCTTGCCATCAGTGCCCCAGTGAGGGTTGCTTGCCACCAAAGCCATGTCCACTGCTTCTTCAGCAGCCACTGCCACTTCAGCAGGAGACCCACTGATCACTTGACTGCATTAACACAAGAAGGTCCCCAGTTGAGTAACTCTAGCACTGAAGACAGCTCAAGTTCCCACACAGAAACCACACTACCACATCTACTTGGAACCAATACTAAAACACCCTACTCAGGGATCAATATGAAACATATCCACAAAAGAAAGTTTTTCTTCTCAAAGCCCACTCCAGAGTCATAGAAGAAGCAACTACTCTACCAGATGATCAGACATCAGTATAGAGATATAAGAAATACAAAAATCAAGAAAATATGACACACCAAAGGATTATAATAATTCTCAATTACCAGGGCCCATAGAGCAGGAAACCCTTGAAATGAATGAAAAGGAATTGCAACCAACAATCTTAAGGAAACCCAATAAGATTCAAGAAGACTCAGTTGAGCAACACAATAAAATGAGAAAAAGTATCCAGGATATGAAGAAGGAAAGTTACAGAGATGAATATCTTTAAAAGGAATGTAGCAGAACTCCAGGAATTGAATAATTCATTCAATGAAATAAAAACTACCACTGAGAGCTTAAGCAAAAAAGCTACAGCAAACAGAAGAAAGAAATTCTGATCTCGAAGACAGTCTTTTCAAAATAACCCAGGCAGACAAAAAAAAAGAGAGAGAGAAAGAAAAAAGGGTTTAAAAAAAATATTAAATCTGAGATATCTACCAGACAACCTAAAGTACACAAACATTTGAATCATGGGAGTTCCAGAAAGGGAGGAGAAAAGAAAAGGTGCAGAAAATATATTCAATGAAATAATAGTGGAAAACTTCCCAGGTATAGGGAGAGAAATGGACATTCAGATCTAGAAGGATCAAAAATCTCCAGACAGATTCAATTCAAAAATGTCCTCTCCTAGACACATTATAGTCCAACTTTCAAAACTCAAAGACAAAGAGAGAATCCTAAAAACCACAAGAGAAAATGTCAACTCACCTGTAAGGGAGTCCCTATCTGATTAACAATAGACCTCTCAACAGAAATTATATAGGCCAGAAGAGAAAGGGATTATATATTCAAAATATTAATAGAAAACAAAACTGCCATCCAGGAATATTATACTCAGCAAGGCTATCCTTCAGAAATGAGGAAGAAATTGTGTATTTCCCAAACAAAAACTGCAGGAGTTCACCATCACACAACCAGCCCTACAAGAAATCATAAAAGGAGTCCTGCCTCCAGAATCCAAAAAAACAATAATCACTACCATGAATACACAAGAAAAAAGAAAACCACTGGCAAACAAGAAGGAGATAGAAACTTTATCTTACCATCTCAAAACACTGACAAATACCAAAGACAAACAATAAAAAAGGAAGAAAGGCATTTGAAAGATATTTAAAACATCCAAATTAAATTGATAAAATGCCAGGAGTAAGACAATACCTTTCAATAGTTTTTACTGTAAATGGATTAAATTCCCCACTCAAAAAACACAGATTGACTAATTAGAGTAAAAAGCTAGACCCAGTATATGCTGTCCACAAGAGACTCACCTCACATGTAAAGAAACACAGACACTAATAGTGAAGGAGTGGAAAAATATATACCGCACATATGGAAACCAAAACCAAGCAGGAGTAGCTATTCCTATATCAGATATATTACAATTTAAAGCAAAACTATAAAAAGGGACAAAAAAGGCCATTACATAATGAAAAAGGGATCTATTAAGCAAGAAGACATAATATTCATACATATACATACACCCAACACTGGAGCACCAAGATATTTAAAGCAAACAGTATTAGACCTAAAGAAATAACCCAAATATGACAGTAGTTGGGGTACCTGGACACTCCTTCTCTCAGCATTGGACAGATCATCTAGGCAACAAATCAACAGAGAAACACAGTATTTAAACCACACATTAGACCAATTGGAGTTGGCAGATGTCTACAGAACATTTTATCCAACAACCACAGAATATACATTCTTCTCATCAGCACATGGAATATTCTCCAGGATGGACCACAGGAAAGACCAAATATTAGGTCACAAATCTAGTTTCAACATATTTTTTTTAAACTTGAAATCATTTCAAGTATCTTTTCAGACCAAAACATATTAAAACTAAAAATAAGTTAAACTCAGGAAACTATACAAATACATGGAAATTAAACAAAAGTTTCCTGAAGAACTTATTGGTCAATGAATAAGTTAAATAAGAAATCAAAAAACTTCTTGAAACTAATGGAATTAATAATGCATAATACCAAAACCTGTGGGAAGAAGTAAAGAGAAACAAAAATTCTATAAGACACACAAAAACAATAAACAAAATGCTAAAAAGTCCTTCCTTATCAGCGATTGCTTTAAATTTAAATGAATTAAACTTCACCTCTAAACATAGATTGGCATATTTATGCATAATTTATTTTCTTCCAGAAGAAACAAAATATGAGATAAGGCTCTAGACACATTGAAGTAAATTACTCAAGTATTGCCTTTGATTTGTTTTTTTTTTTGTCTTTTTCCATGTCCGGCAATGGATTGCAACCCTCAGTGTCGCCCCCGTACCGGACCGGGACCGGCAACGGGATTGCAACCCTCGGTGTTGCTCCCGCACCTCGCTCAGCCAGTGAGCGGGAACCGGTCTGTATGTGGGATCCGAACCCTGGGCGGGAGCGCCGCCACGCTTCCCAAGCGGCGCACTATAGCAGTGCGCCACCGGGCCGGCCCCAGTATTGCCTTTGATAACCTGGGATAATAATCCAAAAAACACAATTTAGGAAATATCGCGCTGGATTTTTTTTTTCGAGGGTAAAAAAAGTCAAATTCATTTTAATAGAGATAATTTTCAAGAAAATCAAGTAACTTTAGTTTATTCACATTGGATTTCTGACACACACAAGTGCAACTAGTGAATGACGTTATGTGTTTCTCAGTCACCGGTAATACTATTTTCTGATCCTCGTAGTACTAGGTGGAGTTACTTCATTGAGTCTCATTCCTCCGTCTTCTACAACTTTTTCCAGTTAGGAATAAAATTTCACCTCCCTTTGGAACAACAGAATTAGAGTATGCTTTTTTCTGAGCATCTTGTTGCTTCAGGTCTATTATGTCTTTTTATTAAAAATTTGGTAAAGAGTATATGCATGTAAATCAGGAATGGCATAGAAAATGAACCTTCAGTAACACAACAGAAAGGAAGTTCTAAGAAGTAAAGAAATACGTAACAGGTAAAAGAGTTATCAATCACCACATAAATCTCTTTATGTACTGGATATAAACTTTAAACAATTTTATATTTTAAATTAGTGCATCTTTTTAGCTCTTAAATTAGAGTACTAATGGAAAGACACCTATAAAATTTATTTCATATAATAATGACATAATTTAACTTCTTAAACTAGCCCCCTCTACAATATTTCTAATATAATCTGTTTGCAAGTTAACCGATCCTCTTTTCCCCTAGTTCATTCTCCAGAAGAAAATATCTTTTTATATCCTTTAAAACGCTGATCAATAATATTCAATTGTGTGAAACTCAGTGAGTTCCTTCCTAATGCTGCTTGACTATAATTAGACTTTTGATGTAGTATTTAGATTAAGTACTTTACTCAACCTTTATCACTTATGTATACTTCTTTCTGTTAATGAATTTGCTTGTTATTGTATTTTACTGGAGAATTGTGTGTTTTTTATGTGCAGCTATTTCTTCATATAGATTATTTAAACATTCATAGACATGAATACACACACACAAACACAATATTACATCAATGAGATCATATCATATACATTATTTTTATCCTGGACATCTGTTTATAAATTGTTTTTTGTTTGATATTGCTTATTAATCCTTTCTGTACCCCCAAATTAAATTCATACCTCAAATAGTACCCTTAATCTCATCATTCTTAGAAAGGGATTTTAGTAACATACCATGAACAATGACAATAAAGGCTATTATACACTTTCTCCCTCCTTCTTCTCTGTTCTCCTCTATGCAATTTTAGTTAACACTATAATAATTTTTAACTAAACCTTTTTTGAGATATTTGAGATTCGCATGAAATTGTAAAAATAGATATAGACTTATTTCACTTAAAATAATGTCTTGCAGGCTCATCCATGTTGCCACAAATGAAAGGATTTCATTCATTTTATGGCCAAGTATTATTCCATTGTGTACATATGCCACATTTTCTTTATTCATTCATCTGTCAATGGACACCTGGGTGATTCTGTGTCTTGGCTATTGTGGCACATAAAGCTAAACATCACATGTTCTCACTCCTATGTGGGAGCTAAAGAAAGTTGAGCTTATAAAAATAGACAGTAGAATTGTATTTGCTAGAGGCTGCAAAGGGTAGATCGCAACCCTCGGTGTTGCGCCCGCACCTCGCTCAGCCAGTGAGCAGCCGGTCTGTATGTGGGATCCGAACCCTCGGTGGGAGTGCCGCTGCGCTCCCAAGCAGCGCACTGTAGCAGTGCGCCACCGGGCCGGCCCTAAAGCTAAAGTTCTTACTCCTATGTGGGAGCTAAAAAAAGGTGAGCTTACAAAAATAGACAGTAGAATTGTGTTTGCTAGAGTCTGGAAAGTGTAGGGGGGAGAAGGAGAAGGAATAGGAGAGGCTTGTTAACTGATACAGAATTACAGCCAGATAGGAAGAATAAGTTCTAGTATTCTATCCTAGTGCTAGGCATCTATAATTAACAATAATTTACTGTGTATTTTCAAATGTCTAGAAGAGAGGAGTTCAAATGTTCTTATCCCAAGGAAATAATAAATGTTTGCAGTGGCAGGTATGCTAATTAGACTGATTTTATTATCACACTTTGTATATGTATATCAAAACAATACTCTGCACCCTATAAATATGTACAATTATTAATGTCAAAAAGTAAAATTTTTTAAAAAAGACAAATGTCAAATAGATTTTAAGGTAAAGAAAACCTATTTCCTTCAGTGAGTTTCATTTTATACCCACCACATTGCCATTTCACTCCAGTTGAAATAAAAAAGTGAACATTATAGAATACTTTCACAAAATGTTTAATGAGTGTATTCTCCCAGGATTTGAGACAGGAAAAACAAATTGATTTGAAAAAGCCCTTTTCTATTGATACTTAGGGACAAATTTTAGACTCAATGTAGTGAAGACATTTTGAAGGGTACTAAGACTTTGAAAAAAATTAAGCAAACTCCGGAAGCTTTATTAATTAAAGCACATCATCCAGACTTTGAGGAGATACTGATATTTTATCAGATATATTTAAGTGATTCACTATACATTGTTACTTTTTTTCTTAAGGGATATTTAGTAGAAATTTATAGTAGACATTTTACAACCTTTTACATGTACACATGTGCCCAGCTGACATCAATGTGCAGCTGATTTTTCAACAGGAATAATAATATTTCAGTCAACAAGCAAGGCCCTAAAATGAGTTATATATGTGGGTTTCATTTATACTTATTTTTCATCACCAAAGGAAACTACAATATTTTACTTCAAATCTTTTTTCCCTGATAAAATGTAAAAAAGAGGTATGTTTTCAATTTTATCTACTTCTATCCTATGCCAAGCAAAATGTCTTGTGCATAGTTGCAATAGATTAAATTAACTAAAACCGGGGGGTGGGTGGGAGAAGACATAACAATTGCTATTCCTTGAAGTTGACACGACAAGCAAACAGAAAGGACATTGTTGGGACGGAGGGGGGAGAGGGAGGAGGGAGGGAGGTTTCGGTAATGGCCACAATAGTCAACTGCATTGTATATTGACAAAATAAAATAAAATATATAAAAAAAATAAAGATAAATAAATTGAAAAAAATATAAATAAGTGAAAAAATGAATAAATTCAAATTTTAAAATCCATATTTTATGTTTTATAAAATATTTAATTAATATTTTGTAAAATTGTTAAGGTTTATTTAAACATTAAATTTAGCCAAATATTGGGTACAATTCACTCAGGAGAAGTTTTCAGATATAATACTGTTGCTGTTCAGAATTAAACAGAGTCATGTATCTATTTAGAAAAGAAATTAAGGGAAAATTCTTAAGTGAAAAATAAATAAACCTCTACTAGATGGCATATAAAGAGTGGAAAAACAAAATTTTTTTTTTCGACCGGTAAGGGGATCATAACCCTTGGCTTGGTGTTGCCCGCACCGCGCTCAGCCAGTGAGCGCAACTGCCATCCCTATATAGGATCTGAACCTGCCGCCTAGGTGCTACCAGCGCCACTGCACTCCCAGTGCTGCACTCTCCCAAGTGAGCCATGTGGTCAGCCCGAAAAACACAATTTTGATGCATTTTACTTTGACTGAAAAAGGAAGGTTGACTCTCTGATACTGCTCATGAAGCCCAACACAATATTTTGCACCCCTAAAATATTTTTCTGTCATAAAGATAGCATAGGATGTCTATGCAAATAGTCTTCAGAAATTATCTATAGGAGTTACCTATAGGAGTTATCTTTGGAGAGTAGGATTTGGTGTAATTTTTTCTTCCTTTTGTATTAGTTTGTTTTCTGTTGCTTATAATGGAATATCTGAAACTAGGTAATTTATGAGAAAATGAAATTTATTTCTTACAGTTTGGAGGCTGGGAACTCCACTGTCCAGGAGGCACATCTGGTGAGGGCCTTCTTCTGGGTGGGAACACTCTACAGGGTTCCACGGTAACCACGGTATCACATGGTAAGAATGGCAAGAGCTCTTTAACATGCTCGCTTGTTCTCTTTATAAAGCCATGAGTGTCACTCCCATGACAACCTGCTAAACCGTTAACCCATTACTCCACTCACTAAGGGCATAGCCAGCAAGATCCAATCACCTCTTAAAGGCCCCACCTTTCAACCCTGTCATAGTCTGATTTCCCACCTTCTTAACATTGTTAAAATGGGGATCAAGCTTCAATGAATTTCAGGGGGACAATAGCACCTTTATACCTCTATGAAATGTTCAAATTTGTTATAATGAGTATGTAACATTTTTACAAAAGAATTAAATATATTAATATCCATCATGCCCAAAGCAAACGCATTCTTAATATGTGAATACTGCGAAGTATGTATGTGCTTGATCAAAACATATATACATACATATGTGTGTGTGTGTGTGTGAGAGAGAGATTGTATCTCCTTTACAAAATGTTTCATATTGTTTGTTACACTTTCCATTTACTAAATTTTTGTATTTTCACCAAATTTTCTTAATCTGTGTTTTAAATTCAAATTCTTTTTATATTTTGGGAATGGCCTAAGGCACTGAATAATCAACATTACTACGAAATATATAAGGAATTTTGACACTGATAAAGAAAAAGAAGAAATAAATGAATAAATGGGTAGATAAATATAATAAAATCAGCCTACATGCAATTATATAAAAAATATTATTTTTTTATTAAAACTCATGTTATATGTGGTTACAACTAGATGTTTTAGAAGCAGTTGCATTCCATGTAAAATAATTAATTAATACTAGAACAAATGAAAGCAGAAAACATAAAGCAAGTTAGAGAGACTAAAAGCCTTTCAGAGAAACTAAAATAATAGCTGCATATGAAAACTTCCACCCAAAAGTTACTAATTGTTGTTAAAGGATTGCAAAGTATTACTCATCCTTAGTTTGAAGGGCAAGTATGATTTAAAACTAAGCTACCCAATACAGTAGCTATTAACCACATGTTATTGTTTAAATATAAGTAAATTAAAATTAAATAAATTTTTAAAAAAACAGTTCCCCAGTTCACTAGCCACATTTTAAGTACTTGATAGACACATGTGTGTAGTGACTGCACACTATTGAACAGCACAGAACAAAACATTTTCATCACTCAGAAAGTTCTGTTGGACAGAGCTGCCTAAAGTACTAATTTTGTTATCTCACACACCGTTTATAAACATTGGGTCTTGAGAATACTTGAGAATACTAAGAGAATAACAAGTAAATGTCTAACTTACACAAGATGTATCTATAAATTAATTCACAAAACCATTAGAGCATCTCCTTCACAATTCAGACTAAATGCAAGTGTTTATTTCTTTGTAAACTTATATACATATGATAGAATATTATTCAGACTTAAAAAATAAGGAAGTTCTTCAATATGCAACAGTACAGATGAACCTTGATGAATTACTCTAAATGAAATACGCCAGTCATAGAAGGGCAAATACTGCATGATTCCACTTATAACAGGTATCTGAAAGAATCAAACTCATAGAATCAAAAAGTGGAATGATGATTTCCCAGGGATAAAGGGAAGAGGAAATGGGAATTGCTAATCAACGTGCATAAAGTTTCAGTTATACAAGATGAATAAGTTCTAGAGGTTTGCTGTACAATATTGCACTTACTGTTAATAACACTGTATTGTCCACTTACAAATTTTTTAAGAGGGTAGATTTCATGTTAAGAGTCCCTACCACAATAAAAGATTTTTTTTAAAGAAGTTGGTTATTATTGTAAAGTTTATTTGTTATTCAGTGTAGAAATTTTCATTCTCAAAAATACATTTAGTACGAGATCTTTTTTACCTTTCATAATTAATAAAATTTTTACAAGTTTAGGCTGAAACACAAATTATCATTAATTTTATGAAAATATATTCAACACCTTTAATAATAAAACAAATGACAATTAGAAAAATATCTTTGATGAAAAATACAGGAAAGGAATACAAAATGGAGAATACATACTGGTGAATAAAACAATAGGGAGCTGATAAACAAGAGATTTCCAAAATTCTGAAAGGCATAATGAAAGTGATTGCCTATAGATGAATGAATGCAGAGACTACAGCAATGCACAGAAGGAAACTCCAGGGGAAGGTGAGCCAGTTATCCTTGCAGAGTTAAGTGAGGATTTCAGCTCATAGTGGCAGAAAAGGAGAGCCTGGTAGCAGAAAAAGAGATACAAATAGAAGGAATGATTAAGTCCTTCATTTGAAGAGTTTTACCATTGATAGCATTTCCTACTTCTTTATATCATCCTCTCTCATCTATAAATGCAAAAGTACAGGCAGCACAATGTCCCAGTTATCTGTTGCTAGGCAACAAACCTCCCAAACTTAGTGGCTAAGTTTTGCTCACAGAACTGCAATTTGGACAGAGTTCAGGGGAAACAGGTCGTCTCTATTCTATGTCGTACCATTTGGGACAACTTGAAGGTTGATGTGACTAAATGACATGAGGGCTGGATTCATCTGCACGCTTGTTCATTCATGTGCCTGGTACTTGATATTGGCTCTCATGGGATCTCAGTAAGGGCTATTGTAGAGCTAGGGCTAGGGTCTGAAACTCACAGACCTCTTGAGCCTGTTCATAAACCTTCACACTCAGGTCTACAAGCTAGATAACAGGAAAAAGGTCCTTGGAGCCTTGGTTGAATAAAGAATAGTCTTTATTCAGCACACACAAGTCTAAGAGCTAGGCAGTACAAAGAGAAACTGAGCAGTTGCCAGCAAAGTAAACATGCTCTATTTACAGACATGAGCTCTGCCTGCCAGCAGTTCAAAGCCGCTGCTCAACACCCTGAAGAACACACAAGAATAGCAACAAACTAAAAAGATACACAGGCACACATGCACACTAACTCCGCTCCCACACAACTTGTTTACAAAGAATGTCCTGCACCACCCCCAACCAGACCTGAGGCGAGGGGGCCTGACTAAACTACTCTAGTTTCCTCATGGCTATCAAGCAGTACACCTATATGTGGCTACTGCATGTAACTACTTTGTTTCTTACTTCACCGGGAGTGGATTCCAAGGGTGAATATCACAAAAAGAGCCAGGAAGAAGTTGCCTTCACTTTTGTAACTTAATCTCCAAAATCACAAAACATCATTTGTGCCATAGTAACAGGCCCACCAATCCAAGGAGAGGGAACATGGACCTCCTTCCCCTATTGCAAAACAGTTAATATTCCACTATAAGAAGAACATGGTAATGAGATATACTGTCATAGCTATTTTTGGATAGTACAATCTGCCACACCCAGTGGGCAGAAAACAAAAATAAGCAAATAAACCAAAACAAACACACACACACACACACACAAGTAAACAATAAAAGGGGAGAAATCTACTCTTTAAAATAACAAATGAAGTGCAGATGAAGAGCTAGCATTACTCCATAACCAACATAGTAAATTCTCCTTTTTGGATTTAAGTGAAGAATACATTCAACTCACTTACTTCTTGTCTGTTTATTCTGAAATCTAACTGCACAGTCTACGAGTCCCATTATTTTTCTCATAATTCCCAGTTAGCATGTCTATTCATGCGAGCGGTCTATATAAACTTAGAGTTAAATACAGCTCATTGTCAGAAACCCACTCTACTTTTCAAGAAAAATATTTCCTTCATTCTTAAGTATAAAATTACCACCACGGATCCTCACATATATACAAAAAGACAGGGGAAGGGAGAGAGACTATAACTAAATGAAACAAACTAAACAGCTTAGCCAGAAAAAAATAAAATGTAAATGATTTAGGCAAGAAAAGAGCACTTTAAAAAATTATTTCGATTAGTGTCCTTAGAGAGAAGCAGACAGGTAAAGCATCCATAATACAAGAGCAAGTTGGGAATAAAAAAAATATTAGTGAAGAAAGGTAAAATTGACTGATAGGTTAGAAGCAAAGCATGAGAAAAACATGAAGAAATCTTTGCAAAAAGGCAAAGAATTAGGGGCCGGCCTGGTGGCGCACTGGATAAGTGCGCCGCTTGGGAAGCGCGGTGGCGCTCCCGCCCGAGGGTTCGGATCCCACATACAGACCGGTTCCTGCTCACTGGCTGAGCGAGGCATGGGAGCAACACCGAGGGTTGCAATCCCGTTTGCCGGTCCCTGGTCTGGTACGGGGGCAACACTGAGGGTTGTGATCCGTTGCCGGACACGGAAAAAAGACAAAAAAAAAAAAAAAAAAAAAAAAGGCAAAGAATTTAGGGAAAAAATGGAAACAGTGAGGAAAATTCAGGATTCCAAGATTCAAATAACAGGAATGCCATGAAGAGGAAAAATGAAACAAATAAAAACAAAAAATGTAAAGAACAAAATTATCAAAGACATTATATAAAGGAACTCTTCAAAGCTGCAGAAGGAAGGGACTCTTAATGTTAAAAAGTATTACCAAATACCCAGATGTTTGAATGAAAAATAAAAAGCCCACGTAAGATATATTCTTATCTCATCCCATGGATAAAGAGAAAAGGTTTGAAATCTTTCAGAGAAGAAAGAAACAAAATCTCTTCAAAGGGAATGTTACTTCAGAGTTCTCATGAGTAAATACTAGACACTGGGAAAAATAGAGCAATGCTTTCAAAGTCCTAAGAAAAAATGAATTTGAATTTGGATTTCTGTAACCACCCAAACATTTAGGAATAAGGGAATAATAAACGTTCGCGGGAACGTGCAAGATTTCAAAAAGTCTATCACACTTAAATAATTCTAAGAATTTTTTTGAAAATACAGTCCAGTAAAATGGCAGTTTAAAAAAGAAAGAAGACGTCATGGGCGCTCTAAAAACAAGGAAACTAACACAGAAAGACAATAAAATGGCACCTCATTGTGACAGATACAGCAGTTCTAGAAAGTATAAGGTGCAAACTAGAAGGGTAATTAAAATGTCACCTAACTGTTAACCACTGATGGTGGGTAAGAAAATAGAAAATACAATCAGTTTATCCCTGAAACTGAAAATTTACGTTCTGCCCCATTGTTTGAAATGATCTTATATTCAAATCAGAAAAAAACTTCTTATGATTACAGGATACAACATGAATGTTTCTCATTTATACATGACAAGAGTTAGGAATTAGAGCGGGGGGCTGAGGTGAAAGGTATGGTAGAGGTGGAAATCTCCTCATTTTACATAGAGGGGAGGCAAGAGACGTTGCCTGAAGTCTAGGAAATAAAATTAAAAAAAGAGAGAGATTGAAATACATAGATTTGAAGACTTAAAGATAATGAATAAGGAAGTTAGATAGTGGTCCTACCTAATATGACTGCCACTTGTATAGTACGTCCCTTCCCCTTCCACCTACCCAAGGATTTTGCTCTACCTGTTTTCCATCTCATACAGCTTTAAGATTTTCTTCCTTCATTGAATCATTTACATCAGGAAACAAACACCTGTTATTTCCTCTATCTTAAAAACAATAATAATTTTTTATCTCAACTTCCTCCTCTAACTGCAGTTTAATTTCTCTTTTGACTTTAGTATGAAACTCCTTTAATGAAATCCTTGTCTCCAATGTCTCTCCTCCCGAACTATCTTAAACTCTCTCCAGACTATTGATCGTATGATTTCACAGAAACTGCTTTTATGAAGATCAGAAATTACCTTTATATTGCTGCATTCAATGGTAATTTTGCAGTCTGCGCATTACTTGAACCAACAATTAATGTAGATTGACTTTCATCTTTATCTTCAAAGATGGCGTTTTCTCCTGTTTTTTCTCCTACATACTCACTGCTGCTTTTCTGTCTCTTTTTGCATTTCCCAAACCTCTGGATATTGGATGACCCAAAATCAGTCTTTGATCATCTTGTCTTTTCTACTCTTACTGGTCTCACATGTCTTAATGTTTAAAATGCAACCCATCCTGAACTTTTGCCACCTATATCATCTCAGCATTTGAATGTATAATAATTCCTATTCCCCCCAATTTTCTAACTTCATCTCAGCCACACAGCCTCTGCTGTTTTTATTCAAATAGAGCAAGCACGCTGCACCTCAGGAATTTGCACGTACAATTTCCATAACCGAACACTGCTCCCCCCAGATATCCACATAGCTCGTGCCAACACCTGCTCCCAGTTTTTGCTCAAATGTTACCTTCTCAGAGAGATCTTTCTTGATGATATTATTTTAAAAAGTAAAATTCTTCCCCCCACATCCTAACCTATTCACCTGTTTTATTTTTCTCCTTAGCACTTAGTACCTTCTAAAGTACTATATGTTTTACTCACTGCATTTATTCTGTACACCCTAACTAGAGCTCGAAGAGGACAGGACTTTTTTCTAGTCTAATTCACTGATATATCTCCAATGACTAGGGTAGGAACTGATACATAGTCAGTGCTCATTAAATATTTATTTAATGAATAAACAAAAACAAGTCAATTATCAAAATTGAGGAGGGTGTCGCTGAGCTAAATCCTTGTATTTAATAGTTAGGAGTCAAGAGATAATGTTTATAGTAGGTAAAAAAAAGAATAGCAATAAATAAGTTTTTATTACTGAAAAATTGAAAGTTTTCAATGTGATGGTCTATGAGGAATGGGACAGGGAGGGGTGAGGCAGAGATTACTGTTTTTCATTATAATATAACCTGTAATGTTAAAAACTTTACCATGTTTGTTTTAACTAAAGACACAGAATTCACTATATATCAGGCACTGGGATGAGTGCAAGGGAAACATAAATAGTCAGTCATTGACTTCCGTCAAGTTTCATTTGTTGCAGCAAAAAAGAAAAAAAAATGTATATATTTTTTTTAAAGATAATTGCACTGCTTTATTTTTAATTAAATTTCATATTCAGATAATTGTAGATTCACATGCATTTGCAATAAATAATACAGAAAGATTCAATATACCCTTTGCCCAGTTTCCCCCAATAATAACATTTTGAAAAAAATGTAGTACCATATCACAACCAGGATAAGGACATTGGTACAGTCAAGATACAGAACATTCCATCATCACAAGGACCCCTCATGATGCCCTTTTATAGACTCATCCTCTTCTCACCCATTCTTACCCCCTACTTAATCCCTGGCAATCACTAATGTATTCTCCACCTCTATAATCTTGTCATTTCAAAAGCATTATATAAACGGAATTATACATTATGTCACTTTTTAGGATTGGCTTTTTTTTAACTTGGAGATTTTTTACTCTGAAGATTCATCCAGATTGTTGTGTATATCAGTTTTTATCCCTTTTTACTCTGGGTAGTATTTCATGGCATGGATGTACCACAACATGTTTTAACCCTTTGATTGAAGGACATCTGGGTTGTTTCTAGTTTGGGGTTATTACAAATAAAATTTGTGTATAGGTTCTTTTTTTTTCTATTTTGTCGATATACAATGTAGTTGATTATTATGTCCCATCACCGAAACCTCCCTCCCTC
>NW_007733764.1:104305-104890 GCF_000696425.1 Galeopterus variegatus | reverse complement strand
ACTCCAGCTTGTTTTTCTTTTCTGTTTGCATGGAAGATCTTTTTCCATCCTTTCACTCGTAGTCCATGTGAGTCTTCATGGGTGAGGTAGGTCTCTTGTAGGCAGCATATAGTTGGGTCCTCCTTTCTAATCCAGTCAGCCAGTCTGTGTCTTTTGATTGGGGAATTTAAGCCTTTTACATTAAGAGTTGTTATTGAAAGGTGTTGATTTATTCCTATCATTTTATTGGTTGTTTGGTTGTCTTAGGTGCCTTTTGTTCCATGCTTTCTGCTTTGCTGTTTTTTTTCTGTGTTTATTGGTTCCTTAGGTTGGAGATAATGCTTTTGTTTGTTTGTTTTCTCTTCATGATCTTCATTTTTAATATACTAGTGGGTTTTGATTTTACTTGGGTTTTTATGGCAATGGTAGTTATTTTTCAGGAACCAAACCCAGTACTCCCTTGAGAATTTCTTGTAAGGGTCGTGTGGTGGTGAACTCCGGCAGTTTTTGTTTGTCTGAGAAACATACTATTTGCCCTTCATTTTGGAAGGACAGCCTTGCGGGGTAGAGTATTCTTGGCTGGCAATTTTTGTCTTTTAGTATTTT
>NW_007733764.1:93518-102476 GCF_000696425.1 Galeopterus variegatus | reverse complement strand
TCTGAAGATCTGTGATTTTTTCTATGCCTGGGAAGTTTTCTGCCACTATTTTGTTGAATATATTTTCAAGACATTCTCCTTTTTCCTCCCCTTCTGTAATAACCATGACTCGGATATTTGAGTGCTTAAGGTTGTCTAATGTCTCTCTCAGGTTTTCTTCAATATCTTTGATTCTTTTTTCTTGTCTGCTTGTGTTATTTCAATCAGTCCATCTTCAAGTTCAGAGGTTCTCTCTTCAACTTCCGCTATCCTGCTGGTTAAACTCTCCATTATGTTTTTTATTTCACTGAATAACTTCTTCAGTTAAGCAAGCTCTGCTACATTTTTTTTCAGGTCATTGATTTCCTTGTACATTTCCTCTTTCATGTCCTGTATACTTTTCCTCATTTCATCATGCTGTCTAGCTGAGTTTTCGTATCTCATTCAGTTTCTTTAGAATTTTCACTTGAAATTCCTTGTCATTCATTTCAAGGGCTTCCTGTTCTATAGGATCTAGAGTTTGAGATTTATTAACTTTTGCTAGTGTACTTTCTTGTTTTTTATGTATTTCTGGTATCATTTTTTTTGCTCTTCATTCATTTTGGCAGGGGGTTTCACAGTGCACAGGTTTGACGCTATTGGCTAACTAAGGTGTGGCTGTGTTTGTCAATTTGGTATGGCTACCTCTGTGACTGCTCAGTTGGCCTCTAATGTCTTGTGTGTGTGGTTGCCTTCGGTCTTGGGCCTCTCCAGAGAGCCACCTTTCTGGTTATCTTGGACTCTGCTGGGCTGCTGGATTACGCATTGGCGGCCCCACAGGGTGTGTGTTTTCTGCTGAGTCTCCGCCTCCCTAGCCGGATGTCTCCTCGCTCTGTGTGCACTAGGCGGGGCTGTTGGACCTTGCAGTGGTGGCCCGCTGCGTGTGTGTTTTCTGCCGAGTCTCCACCTCCCTAGCCGGATGCCTCCCTGCTCTGTGCACTCTAGATTGGGCTGAGACGTGTCTTCTGCTACCCTCGTCTATCAGCCAGGCCTTCAAGCCCCTGCTCGGGATTGCCCCTCCCAGGAAGTCTTTCAGGTTCCTGCTAGGTGCAGCCGACCTGTCGCTCTGGGTGCCTTTGTAGCACTGTATAGGGCTTTCTTGGGACTTATCACCTTCCTCCTGGTATTGCAGATATCTGTGTACTTGTCTTATCTCCCACACCAGAGCATGAGCTCCTTGGGGGAGGATCCCGCAGCACACAGTTCCTCTTTGATTACCCCTGGCACGGACCGACTCCAGCGCCCACCCACAGTCAGCTCTCTGGCGGGTTCAAGCGAGCTCGGGAGCACTCCGATCACACTTTTCCTAACCAGAAATCGGTTAGGCATTTTTCCGAACTGATGGCCGCAGAGATGTTATCTGCCTCCCGGTAACAAGAAGTTTATTGGAGGCCAGAACCCAGGGTGTGGTGGGGTGACAATTGGCCTGGCCCATTCTTCCTTGACCTCCAATGGCTGGCTGGGGTCTCCCCATGCCACCAGCCCCGCCAGAGAACCGTGTGGGAAGTGGCATGTGAGGCCAGCCCACAGACCCCGGGAGGCCCCACACTGGGGCAAGGAAGTGGGAAGGCTCAGTGAGGAGCTGAGCCGGGTGAGGAGGGCAGGCCTGGCTGAGCCAGCCAGCTGCTCCCCAACCTGAGAAAATGGAGGCAGCCCTGGGCTGGTGACTGGCCTTGTGGGGCAGGCGGATGCTGGACGAGCTTCTGCCCTGCGAGCAGGGCCGGGCTGGGGGTCACTCACAGAGCTGGGCCAGCCGAGTGGCTCCCTCTCCATTTCCACATCGTCCTAGCCACCACTGCCTCAGACTGCTCACTCGGTCCCGTGGCACGGCTCGGGTGCTCCCAGGAATCTTCTTTAATGTCGGCCCTAAACCTCGAATCTGTAGTTGCTTTTTTATAGTTGTAGATTAGTTGATCAAAGACTTATTCTTTTTTTGTTGCTCTTGGAGATGCAAATAGCACTCTGGGAGCACAGCGCACACCTCTCAGCCTCACACTGTCTTCTGGCGCCCCTGCTCCAGACCTGTCACCGTCTCTGATAATATCATTAGTGCTGGGTGGGGATGAAGCCATAACCCGCCAAAATCTGCACCATCCTTGCCAGGTTTGGGGGTTCTGTAGAGAAGTTACTACTACCAGGTCTGACTGCCATAGCTCTGGAAAATGGTGCAGTCATTCGTCTTAGCGTAGAATAAACTTGTGAAGAAGTTAAGGGACCAGTGGTGCCTCACTGCCTCCCCGGGGGCAGCCCTCCAACGGCTGCCGCAGTCAGAGCACCACCCCACGGTGGGGTACATCTAACAAGCTCCCAGCTCTCGGATCCCTGCCGGAATTATCTCTCCTTAAAGCCCACTTCAGAGTAATGCAAGAAGCACACACTCTATCAGATGACAAGACAATGTAGAGATATTAGAAATACAAACAAACAAACAAACAAAAAATGACACCACAAAAGGAATACAAAAATTCACAAGAACCAGACCCAGAGAACAGGAAACTCTTGAAATGACTGAAAAGGAATTCTGAGCAAGAATCCTAAGAAAACTCAATGAGATATAATAAGGCTAAGACAACACAATCAAATGAGAAAAAGTATGCAGGATGTAAAAGAGGAATTTTACAAAGAGATTAATACCTTAAAAAAGAATGTAGCAAACCTCCTGGAACTGAAGAATCATTCAGTGAAATAAAAAAACACAAACAAGAGCTTAACCATCAGGCTAGAGCTAGTAGAAGAAATAAATTCTGATCTTGAACAATATTTTTGAAATAACACAGGAAGACCAAAAGAAAAAAAAAAAAGAATAAAAACAATGAAGAAAATCAAATAGAGGTAGCAGACAACCTTCAGGGCACAAATATCTGAAGCATGGGTGTTCCAGAAGAGTAGGAGAAATGAAAAAGCATTGAGAACATATTTGACAAAATAAAAGCAGAACATTTCCCAGGTATAGGGAGAGGCATGGATCTTCTGCTCCAGGAGCTCAAATATCCCCAGAAAAGATTCAATCCAAAAATGTCCTGTCCAGGACACATTATAGTCAGATTGGCAAAACTCAAAGACAAAGAGACACTTCTAAAAACAGCAAGAGAAAAGCATCAAGTCACCTATAAGGAAATCCCCATCAGACTAACAACAGACTTCTCAACAGAAACTTTTCCGGCCAGAATAACATGAGATGATGTATTCAAAATACTAAAAGAAACAACTGCTAGCCAAGAATACTATAATCACCAAGTAAAGACTTCAAAGTGAAGGAGCAATAGAGTATTACAGACAAGCAAAAAGTGCAGCTCACTGTACCATGACCAGCCTTTCAAGAAATCCTCAAGAGAGTCTTGCATCTAGAATCTGAAAAACGATAATCATTACCATGAATACACAAGAAAGAACAAAACCCAGTAGAACAGCAAGGCAAATGAGAATGAGGAAAAACCTGTATCTTATCACCTCAAAAAAATAACAAATACCAAAGACAATAAAAGGGGAAGCAGGGAATAAAATACATTTAAAACATCCAAACAAAAATTGATAAAATGCCAGGAGTAAGACACTATCTTCCAGTAACAATCCCAAATGTAAATGGACTGAATTTCTCACTCAAAAGAAACAAACTGATTGGATTAAAAAGCTAGACCTAGCTATATGCTGTCTTCAAGAGACTCACCTCACCTGTAAAGACATACACAGACTAATAGCGAAGGGATAGAGAAAGATACACCATGCAACTGGAAACCAAAAGGGAGCAGGAGTAGCTATTGTTATAAAGAATGTAAGGCTGTACTTGCGAGAAAGAGAGAGAGAACAATCTCATCCCAAAATTAGTTGATGGGAAGAAATAATTAAGACCAGAGTAGAACTCAACATAACTCAGCATTCACGAAATGCAAATCAAAACCACTTTGAGATACCATCTCACTCAAGTTAGGATGGCTAATATTGAAAAGACAGAGAATGATAAATGCTGGCGAGGATGCGGAGAAAAAGGAACCCTCCCACACTGTAGGTGGGAATGCAAAATGGTGCAGCCTTTATGGAAAAAGGTATGGAGGTTCCTCAAACAATTGCAGATAGATATACCATGTGACACAGCTATTGCACTGCTGGGAATACATCCAGAGGAATGAAAATTGTATTAGTCCATTTTGTGTTGCTATAACACAAATACCTGAGACTTGGTAATTTATAAAGAACACGGGTTTATTTGGCTTACGATTGTGGGACAGTGGCATCCGACATGGGCCACAGTCTGCTTATACACCTGGTGGACATTGGCGGGCAGCTGGTGGGTACAAACTGTATTATTCAGGGTACTACAGAGCGACAGAATAAAAAGGATAGGTTATGATTATATGAGAGGGATTTATTAGCGAAATTTACCTCACGTGGCTATGAAGAAAAGACCCACGATAAGCCTTCTGTAATCTGGATGCTGGTAGCATTGCTCAGTCCAAGTCCAAAGGCCTCAGAACCAGGGGACCTGAAGGTGTCCTTGGTGTAAGTTCTGGAACTCAAAAGCTGAAGAGTCTCAAGCTCTAATGTCCACGGACAGGAGAGAAGAGTGTGTCCTAGCTCCAGCAGATAGAGAGAGAGCTTCACATCTTTCCTCTGTCTTTTGTAATCTCTGGAGCCCCAGTGGATTGGATGGTTCCCACCAACATTGTGAAGAATCTCAAGCTCTAATAACCACGGACAGGAGAGAAGAGTGTGTCCTAGCTGCAGCGGATCGAGAGAGAGCTTCACCTCTTTCCTCTGTCGCTTGTCCACTCTGGACGCCGAGAAGAGTGTGTCCTAGCTCTAGCGCATCGAGAGAGAGCTTCATCTCTTTCCTCTGTCGTTTGTCCACTCTGGACGCCCAGTGGACTGCATGGTTCCCACCCACACTGAGGGTGGGTCTCTCACACCCACGCCACTCAGACTTTCATACTATTCTCTGCTGGAAACACCCTCGTGGACACAGCTGAAAAGACTGCTTTACCAGGTTTCTTAGCATTCCTGTATCTAACCAAGTTGACATCTAGACTAACCTGCACAAGTCCACCCCTTGTCAACTTGGTGTCCGTACTGTCTCCTGAAATCACGCTTAATGTTCGAATGGTACAATAACAGAATAGTTTCGCCTGACATGATACATGATCCTGCGTACCACCTGAAACGCGTTAATCCCTTTCCAAGAACAAAAAGGGAAAGTCCTTAGACGATATTTACCCTTCTCCCAATAGCTCCTAACTTAAAATGGCAAATCCTGTGAAGTAAGGTTAACAACACTTAAATGCTGGTATAAAGTCAGTAAGTCTCATGGTACATGGTAGAGAACAAAAGGAACACGAACAGAAATAAATGCTTAATATTTGTACTGTACATATACATAGAGACATATTCTTAACACAACAGGGAGAACAACCCTAATCCTCGTTTCTGTAACTGGTCACGTGGTCCAAGCTGGCATTTATAACGTCCTTCTTCTACTACCCATTCTGTATTCCCTTTGGCTCCAGCGAGCACCTCAGCAGGTTGTGGTTCTTTGCCTGGTGGAGTGACCCAAACCTTCATCCGTGAAGAGTCTGGGCCATTCTTTTGTCGTCTTGCCTGGAGTTGGTTGTTGCAATTTTCCATTAACCTTAATCACAGAGGATGGTAGTATGAAGAGATGCCCTTAGTACTAAAGGATCTCCTGTATTCCAGACATAATCTTCCTTACCTCCATTGTGAAGGAGTAGTCCAACATCCCCTTGGTAGTCTGAGTCAATCACCCTAGCCAACACCACAACTCCTTTCTTTTCCTGTTTACTCAGAGGCATGAGGAGTCGCAAGTGGCCAGGCAGCAGCCTTAACTTCCAGTTCAATGAGATCATTTTTGTGTCTCCTGATGGAAGCAGTCCTCCCTCTGGTTAACCTTAATCACAGAGGATGGTAGCATGAAGAGATGCCCTTAGTACTAAAGAATCTCCTGTATTGCAGACATAATTTTCCTTACCTCCATTGTGAAGGAGTAGTCCAACATCCCCTTGGTAGTCTGGGTCAATCACCCCAGCCAACACCACAACTCCTTTCTTATCCTGTTTACTCAGAGGCATGAGGAGTCGCAAGTGGCCAGGCAGCAGCCTTAACTTCCAGTTCAATGAGATCATTTTTGTGTCTCCTGATGGAAGCAGTCCTCCCTCTGGAACTAAGACCTCTAGACATGCAGAGCATAAAGTTGCGGGGACAGGAAGCAAAACTTTTGCTAATGGGTCCCTAGGGGTAATGGCTCGAGGTGCCACTTCCGTTTCCACACCTCGATTCCTCGACCCGTGAATCCTGGCTATGGGAGAGACAGCACCATATATTGCGTGCTGATTCGGAGCATGTACTGCCTCCTGGAGAACTTTGCCCCAGCCCGGCAGGGTATTGGCACCAAGCTGGCATTGTAACTGTGGCTTCAAAAGGCCATTCCAACGTTCTATGAGACCGGCTGCTTCAGGATAATGGGGAACACGGTCAGACCAGTGAATTCCATGAGCATTAGCCCACTGCAGCACTTCTTTAGCTGTGAATTGACTTCCTTGTTCAGAAGCAATGCTGTTTGGAATGCCATGATGGTGAATAAGGCATTCCGGGAGACCACGGAGGGTAGTTTTGGCAGAGGCATTTCATGCTGGGAAGGCAAATCCATATCCAGAGTAAATATCCATTCCAGTAAGGACAAAACGCTGCCCGTTCCATGATTAAAGCGGGCCGATGAAGTCAACCTGACAACAGGTGGCTGGCTGATCACCTCGGGGAACGGTGCCATGTCGGGGCCTCAGTGTTGGTCTCTGAGGCTGGTAGATTGGGCACTCAGCAGTCGTTATAGCCAGATCGGCCTTGGCGAGTGCAAGTCTATGTTGCTGAACCCATGCATAAACTCCATCCCTGCCACCATGGCCACTTTGCTCATGAGCCCACTGGGCGATGACTGGGGTGGCTGGAGAATGAGGCTGACTAGTATCCACAGAATAGGTCATCTTGTCCACCTGATCATTAAAGTAGACCTTTGCTGAGGTCACCTCTTTTTATTTCCTTTTTTTTTTTTTAAAGATGACCAGTAAGGGGATCTAAACCCTTGACTTGCTGTTGTCAGCACCATGCTCTCCCAAGTGAGCTAACCGGCCATCCCTATATGGGTTCCGAACTCGTGGCCTTGGTGTTGTCAGCTCCACACTCTCCCGAGTGAGCCACGGGCAGGCCGCTGAGGTCACCTTTTGATGGGCCTTCACACGGGAAACAAAGATCTTCACATCCTATGCCCACTCTGCTAAAAGGCTGCAGGGACTCCTCGGGGAAGGATGGGAGAAAGATTAATAGCATAGATCTTTGGTGGTGTTCCAGGGTCCTTCCTCAAGGGGACCTGGCCACCCCTTCATTCAAGGGGTCCTGGATCTGTAAACAGGCTCAAATCTTGGTATTGATTGAGGAGCCGTGACTCTGTGACTATGATTCGAATTAGACTTTTCTTCACTTGACCTAGAAACTTTCTGCTTATGCAGATCAAGTAGGCTTCCTGTCTATATGACTTACAGAAACACCATGAGTAACTAACCAATGCTATAGAACTCAACGAGTCAGACCATTCTGATTACTGCTTTGCCTCTGCTGTCCATTATGGTAACTACGCCCACCTCGCCTTTGTTGGTCGACTGCTGCCACTTGGCCCCTGCCACCCCGGGATCCAGTTAGTCCCATTGCATTTATGTGTTCCAATTGCTTAACTGCGGTTCCCACTGTAAGGTCTGGTCTCTCTACAGAGAAGAGCAGTAACAGGGCTCTTCAGAGACGCTGGGGCTCCACTTGCAAACCTATTTCTCAAAGTATCAGTAAAAGGTATGTCTTCTGGAGCCTCCCAGTGTGGGTGAGTAGCTTTCACATGACAAATCCACTCTAGCATACCAATCTCCTTAAGCCTTTGAATCCCTTCCTCTACAGTTCACCAAGGGAGACCAGGCATCTCTAACTCACTCACAGTGGGCCATCTTTTGATCCATATTTCAGCCAACCAACCAAAGTATTAGCACCTTTACTAACTTCCCGAGCTACAACATGAAATGCGCCTTCTCTCCGTCGTGGGCCCATATCAATAAGTTTAGCCTGATATAATTTTGGTCCTTCCACCATTATCCCACACCCCGAATATCCATTCCCATGCACATTCTCTGGGTTTCTGCTTGTATGAAGCAGAAGATTCATTTAGTTCTTTTCGTATGCAACATACCTCCTCATGGGTCTCACTATGTACCTCATCTTTAGGGGTCTGCTGGGCCTTGAGTCTTCTTATGGGTCTAGAATCAAGGACAGGAGGTGGGGGTGGGTCCTGAGGAGAATCAGCATTGTCTTGCTCAGTCACTGCCTCGGGGAAGCCATTAGTGTTTCCTTAGGCAATGCAGAGTTAATCCCCTCAGGGAGAGGGGGAGATGCCACTGTCTCTGGGGATGAGGGTAGGGAGTTCATTTCTGGCGAAGAACCCTCAGTGCAATTTAGGGGTTCCATGTCCCCAGCAGCGTGAGGGTCTTTCCACATGTCCCGAGCCCAACTTGCGGGATCCCATTCTTTCCAAGCTAATGCTCTCACAGTAGCAATAGATACCGTCCGAGGCTGATAATTCAACTGCTGCTGTAGTTCAGCCAATGTCTTGATGAGGGCTTGTGTTTGATTCTTGCCAATTTCAGCCCTGTGGGCAGTGGAGAGCAGACTCTGGCGTCGAACCCACCTAGAAACTCTCAGGTCATCAATGTGGCACTTGAGCCGAGAAGTCACTTCACCGAACTCCTCCTTTTCTTTCTTCAGTATATCCAGTGTCGCGAGGAGCAACCAGCCAACATCATCATAGTCCTCGGATTTCCACAAATACTCAAAAGTTTTACGTACAGAGTCACTGAATCCCTTGCCTTTGAAGAGAGGTGAATGAGGACCATCAGATGGACT
>NW_007733764.1:24205-92872 GCF_000696425.1 Galeopterus variegatus | reverse complement strand
GTACAGAGTCACTGAATCCCTTGCCTTTGAAGAGAGGTGAATGAGGACCATCAGATGGACTTATCTTGCCTTTCTCTTTCATCAGTTCACATCAAGGACCATCAGTGCTCTCTGCATTATTCGAAGTAGAACTTTTAGCAATGTCATGATGAGGGCTTGTGTTTGATTCTCGTCCATTTCAGCCCTTTGTGTCCTGGAGAGAAGACTCTGGCCTCGAGCACACCTACAAACACTTAGGTCATCTATGTGGCACTTGAGTCGAGAAATCGCTTCCCCGAACTCCCCTTTTTCTTTCTTCAGTTTATCCAGTGTCGTGAGGAGCAACCAGCCAACGTCATCTTTGTCCTCGGATTTCCACAAATACTCAAAAGTATCACATACAGAGTCACTGAATCCCTTGCCTTTTACGAGCGGTGAATCAGGAACATCAGAAGGATTTATGTTGCCTATCTCTTTCATCAGTTCACACCAAGGACCATCAGTGCTCTCCGTATTATTGGAAGTAGAACTGTTAGCATCTCTAGGTCTAACGCCCTGAAACCAATTTGACGAAATTCACATTTAAGATTCTGTGTCTCTAGAATCACTCCTGGTACCAAAACCTGTGTTAGTCAGGGTTCTCCAGAGAGACAGACTCAGTACGCTGTGTTATAATTATATGAGAGGGAGTTATTAGAGGCATTATTAGCTCACGTGACTATGAACAAAAGTCCCACGATAAGCCTTCTGTTATCTGGATGCTGGTAGCGGGGCTCAGTCCAAGTCCAAAAGCCTCAGAACCAGGGAAGCTGAAGGTGTCCTTGGTGTAAGTTCTGGACCTCAAAAGCTGACGAGTCTCAAGCTCTAATGTCCACGGACAGGAGAGAAGAGTGTGTCCTAGCTCTAGCGCATCGAGAGAGAGCTTCATCTCTTTCCTCTGTCGTTTGTCCACTCTGGACGCCCAGTGGATTGCATGGTTCCCACCCACACTGAGGGTGGGTCTCTCACACCCACGCCACTCAGACTTTCATACTATTCTCTGCTGGAAACACCCTCGTGGACACAGCTGAAAAGACTGCTTTACCAGGTTTCTTAGCATTCCTGCATCTAGCCAAGTTGACATCTAGAACTAACCTGCACAAGTCCACCCCTTGTCAAGTTGGTGTCCATACTGTCTCCTGAAGTCACGCTTAATTTTTGAATGGTACAATAACAGAATAGTTTCGCCTGACATGATACATGATCCTGCGTACCACCTGAAACGCGTTAATCCCTTTCCAAGAAGAAAAAGGGAAAGTCCTTAAACGATATTTACCCTTCTCCCAATAGCCCCTAACTTAAAATTGCAAATCCTATGAAGTAAGTTTAACAACATTTAAATGCTGGTATAAAGTCAGTAAGTCTCATGGTACATGGTAGAGAACAAAAGGAACACGAACAGAAATATACGCTTAATATTTGTACTGTACATATACATAGAGACATATTCTTAACACAACAGGGAGAACAACCCTAATCCTCGTTTCTGTAACTGGTCACGTGGTCCAAGCTGGCATTTATAACGTCCTTCTTCTACTACCCATTCTGTATTCCCTTTGGCTCCAGCGAGCACCTCAGCAGGTTGTGGTTCTTTGCCTGGTGGAGTGACACAAACCTTCATCCGTGAAGAGTCTGGGCCATTCTTTTGTCGTCTTGCCTGGAGTTGGTTGTTGCGATTTTCCATTAACCTTAATCACAGAGGATGGTAGCATGAAGAGATGCCCTTAGTACTAAAGAATCTCCTGTATTGCAGACATAATTTTCCTTACCTCCATTGTGAAGGAGTAGTCCAACATCCCCTTGGTAGTCTGGGTCAATCACCCCAGCCAACACCACAACTCCTTTCTTATCCTGTTTACTCAGAGGCATGAGGAGTCGCAAGTGGCCAGGCAGCAGCCTTAACTTCCAGTTCAATGAGATCATTTTTGTGTCTCCTGATGGAAGCAGTCCTCCCTCTGGAACTAAGACCTCTAGACATGCAGAGCATAAAGTTGCGGGGACAGGAAGCAAAACTTTTGCTAATGGGTCCCTAGGGGTAATGGCTCGAGGTGCCACTTCCGTTTCCACACCTCGATTCCTCGACCCGTGAATCCTGGCTATGGGAGAGACAGCACCATATATTGCGTGCTGATTCGGAGCATGTACTGCCTCCTGGAGAATGTTGCCCCAGCCCGGCAGGGTATTGGCACCAAGCTGCCACTGTAACTGTGACTTCAAAAGGCCATTCCACCGTTCTAAGAGACCGGCTGCTTCAGGATGATGGGGAACACGGTCAGACCAGTGAATTCCATGAGCACGAGCCCACTGCTGCACTTCTTCAGCTGTGAAGTGACTTCCTTGGTCAGAAGCAATGCTGTTTGGAATGCCATGATGGTGAATAAGGCATTCTGTGAGACCACGGAGGGTAGTTTTGGCAGAGGCATTTCGTGCTGAGAAGGCAAATCCATATCCAGAGTAAATATCTATTCCAGTAAGGACAAAACGCTGCCCCTTCCATGATGGAAGCGGTCCGATGAAGTAAACCTGGCAACAGGTGGCTGGCTGATCACCTCGGGGAACGGTGCCATGTCGGGGCCTCAGTGTTGTTCTCTGATGCTGGCAGACTGGGCACTCAGCAGTCGTTGTAGCCAGATCGTCCTTGGCGAGGGGAAGTCCACGGTGGCAGAAGCATTTCGTGCTGGGAAGGCAAATCCATATCCAGAGTAAGTATCTATTTCAGTAAGGACAAAATGCTGCCCCTTCCATGATGGAAGCGATTCGATGAAGACAACCTGATACCAGGTGGCTGGCTGATCACCTTGGAGAACGGTGCCATGTTAGGGGTTCAGTGTTGGTCTCTGATGCTGGCAGATTGGGCACGCAGCAGTCATTGTAGCCAGATCGGCCTTGGTGATTGGAAGTCCATGTTGCTGAGCCCATGCATAAACTCCATCCCTGCCACCATGGCCACTTTGCTCATGAGCCCACTGGGCGATGACTGGGGTGGCTAGAGAAAGAGGCTGACTACTGTCCACAGAACAGGTCATCCTCTCCACCTGATCATTAAAGTACTCCTCTGCTGAGGTCACCTTTGGATGGGCCTTCACACGGGAAACAAAGATCTTCACATCCTATGCCCACTCTGCTAAAAGGCCGCAGGGACTCCTCGGGGAAGGATGGGAGAAAGATTAATAGCATAGATCCAAAGAGGCTGACTACTGTCCACAGAACAGGTCATCCTCTCCACCTGATCATTAAAGTACTCCTCTGCTGAGGTCACCTTTGGATGGGCCTTCACACGGGAAACAAAGATCTTCACATCCTTTGCCCACTCTGCTAAAAGGCCGCAGGGACTCCTCGGGGAAGGATGGGAGAAAGATTAATAGCATAGATCTTTGGTGGTGTTCCAGGGTCCTTCCTCAAGGGGACCTGGCCACCCCTTCATTCAAGGGGTCCTGGATCTGTAAACAGGCTCAAATCTTGGTATTGATTGAGGAGCCGTGACTCTGTGACTATGATTCGAATTAGACTTTTCTTCACTTGACCTAGAAACTTTCTGCTTATGCAGATCAAGTAGGCTTCCTGTCTATATGACTTTCAGAAACACCATGAGTAACTAACCAATGCTATAGAACTCGACGAGTCAGACCATTCTGATTACTGCTTTGCCTCTGCTGTCCATTATGGTAACTACGCCCACCTTGCCTTTGTCGGTCGAGTGCTGCCACTTGGCCCCTGCCACCCCGGGATCCAGTTAGTCCCATTGCATTTATGTGTTCCAATTGCTTAACTGCGGTTCCCACTGTAAGGTCTGGTCTCTCTACAGAGAAGAGCAGTAACAGGGCTCTTCAGAGACGCTGGGGCTCCCCTTGGAAATCTGTTTCTCCAATACCCGCGAGGCTGATAATTCAACTGCTCCTGTAGTTCAGCCAATGTCATGATCAGGGTTTGTGTTTGATTCTCACCAATTTCAGCCCTGCGGGTATTGGAGAGCAGACTCTGGCTTCTAGCACACGTAGAAATTCTCAGGTAATGTATTTGGCGCTGGAGTCGAGAAATCACTTCACCGCACTCCCCCATTTCTTTCTTCAGTTTATCCAGCTTCATGAGGAGCAACCAGCCAACGTCATCTTAGTCCTCTGATTTCCACAAATACTCAAAGTATTAAGTATAGAGTCACTGATTCCCTTTCCATTTAAGAGCAGTGAATCAGGACCGTCAGAGGGATTTTTCTTCCCTATCTCTTTACACAGTTTACACGAAGGACCATCAGTGCTCTCCGTATTATTGGAAGTAGAACTGTTAGCATTTTTATGTGTAACGCCCTGAAACCAATTGAAGAAATTCGTCTTCAAGTTTCTGTTCCTGTAGAATCTTTCCTGGTACCAAAATCTGTATTAGTTATGGTTCTCCAGAGAGACAGAATCAGCACTGTATGTAATAATTATATGAGAGTGACTTATTAGAGGCATTAATTCACATGACTATGAAGAAAATTCCCCCAATAAGCCTTCTGTAATCTGGATGCTAGTTTCATGGCTCAGTCCAAGTCTGAAGACCTCAGAATCAGGGAGGCTGATGGTGTACTTGGTGTAAGTTCTGGAACTCAAAAGCTGAACGGTCTCAAGCTCTAATGTCCCCGCACAGGGGAGTAGAATGTGTCACAGCTCCAGTGGACAGAGGGATCACCTCTGTCCTCTGTCTTTTGTCCTCTGTGGACCCCCAGTAGATTGGATGTTTCCCACCCATACTGAGGGTGGGTCTGTCACACCCACGCCACTCAGACTCTCATACTAATCTCTGCTTTAAACACCCTCGTGGGTATAGCTACCCATATTGCTTTACTAGTTTTCTCAGCATTCCTTCATCTAACGAAGTTGACACCTAAATTTAATCTTCACCCAAGCAGGCCAAATGATGACTGGAAGTGAGAGAGAGAGAGCAAGTGACAGGGTCTTTTAAACAACCAGCACTCTTGGGAACTAATAGAGGTAGAATTCACTCACTATCCCTCCTCCCCCAGGCTGAGCATTAATCCATTCACGAGGGATCTATTCCCATTGCTCAAATAGCATCCCACATGGTCATACTGGGGATCAGATTTCCACATGAGGTTTGGGGGGACAACAGATCTAAACTTTATCAGATATCATCATGCCTAAGGGATGCTTGTTCTTCCATGTTCTTTGGAGCACTGTTTACGATAGCTGAGAGTGGGAACCATCCCAAATGTCCATCACCAGATGATTGGATAAGAAAGATGTGGTGTATCTGCACCATGGTATACTATTCTGGTATAAAAATTAATCAAATATTACCATTCCCAAGAAAATTGATGGACTTAAGGAAAATTATATTAATTCAAACAAATCAGGGAGAGAAAAAGAAATACCACATGTTCTTATTTGAGGGAGCTAAAAATAAATAAATAAATAAATAAATAAATAAATAAATAAATAAATACTGAGCAAATAAAGGGTAGTGAGGGTAGAAGACACAACAATCACAAGTCCTTGAACTTATTAAGACATGTGTAGTGATATGTTGTAGTGGGGGTAGGGGGAGAGGGAGTGGGTAAGTAGGAAAGGGTAAAGGGACAGGAAAATCAACTATGATTTACTTTGAGTCGTGAAAAGAAAACCTCAGAGCAGAACTAACTGAAATAGAGACAAAACAACAAGAAGAAAAACAACAAGAGATACACTAATCAGTCAAACCGTTATGTAGGCTAAAAAAAAAAAAAAAAGATCACCCAAATAACAAAAATCAGAAATGAAAAGGGAGACATTACAACTGATACCACAGAAATACAAAGAATCATTAGAAACTACTATAAGCAACTATATGGCAACAAATTTGAAAACATGGTGGAAATTCATAAATTTCTGGATGCATACGTTCTACTGAGACTGAACCAAGAATGAATAGAAAGTCTAAACATACTGGTATGAAGCAACAGGATTTAAGCTGTAAACAGCAGTCTCCCAACAAAGAAAACCCCAGGACTGGATGTCTTTACTACTGAATTCTACCAAATATTTAAAGAGGAATTAATACCAAGTCTCTTCATCTATTCCAAAAAAATCAAAACAAAGGCCATTCTCCCAAACTTATTCCATGAAGCCAGCATCACCCTGGCCAAACCTCGGCAAAGAATCAACAAGAAAAGAAAACTACAGAGCAATATCTCTGGTAAATATAGATGCAAAACCCCTCAACAAATTATCAGCAAAGAGAGTACAGCAACATATCCAAAAAATTATACATCATGATCAAATGGTATCTATTGCAAGGAGACAAGGATGGTTCAACTTATGCAAGTGAATAAATGTGATATACCACATCCACAAAATCACGGACAAAAAACATATAATTATCTGAATAGATGAAGAAAAAGCATTTGACAAAATTCAACATCCCTCCATAAGAAAGACTTTTAGCAAATTAGGTATACAAGGAAAGATATACATGACAAATCCCCCACCAATATCATCATTCTGAATGGGGAAAAGTTGAAAGCTTTTCATTTAAAAATGGGCACAAGACAAAGATGCCCATACTCACCACTCCTTTTTAACATAGTATTGGCAGTACTAGCTACAGCAATCAGGCAAGAGAAAGAAATAAACAGCACCCAGATTGGAAAAGATGAAGTCAAACTATTCCTGTTTGCTGATGACATCATCTTATACATAGAAAAATGTAAAGATTCTACAAAAAAATAAAAACCTCTTAGAGCTGATAAACAATTACAGTAAAATTCCAGTATACAAAATCAGTGTGCAAAAATCAGTAGCATTTTTATACACCAATAATAAATGGCCCCAAAAAAGAAGTAGTAAAAGCAAGCCCATTTACAATAGTCACCAGAAAAAATAAATAAATAAATAAAGGAAAAATAGCCTCAAAATAAATTTTACCAAGGAGGTGAAAAATTTCTACAACAAGAATTACTAATCACTGCTGAAAGAAATTAAAGAGGACACAAAGAGATGGAAAGACATTCCAGGCTCTTTTGTTAGAACAATTAATATTGTTACTATATCCATACTACCCAAAGTGATCTACAGATTCAGTGCAATCCCCATCAAAATACCAATGACACTGTTCACAGAAATGGAAAAAACAACCCTACTAGTCATATGGAACAACAAAAATACCCTGAATAGCCAAAGCAATCCTGAGCCAGAAAATAAAGCCAGAGGCATGACACTACCTGACTTCAAATTATACTATAAAGCTACAGTAACCAGAACAGCATGGTACTGCCATAAAAACAGACACTCAGACCAATGAAAGAGAATGGAAAACCAAAAAAATCAATCCACATACTTACAGCCAACTGATCTTTGACAAAGGCACCAAGAACATACACTGGGGAAAAAACAGCCTCTTCAGTAAATAGTCCTGGAAAAACTAGACATGTATATGTAGAAGAACGAAAGTAGGCCTGTACCTCTTGCCATATACCAAAATCAACTCAAAATGGATTAAAGACTTAAATGTAAGACCTGAAACCATAAAACTCCTAAAAGTAAACATATGGGAAACACCTCAGGGAGTAGGACTGGGCAAAGACTTTATGAAGAAGACCCCAAAAGCACAGGCAACAAAAGCAAAAATAAACAAATGGGACTTTATCTAACTAAAAAGCTTCTGCACAGGAAAAGGCACAGTTAACAGAGTGAAAGTATAACGTACAGAATCAGAGAAAATATTTGCAAACTATGCATGTGACAAGGAATTACTATCCAGAATATGCAAGGAACTCAAAGCACTTAATAATAAAAAAACAAGTAATTTGATTAAAAAGTGGGCAAAGGGGCCGGCCTGGTGGCGCACTGCTACAGTGCGCCACTTGGGAGCGCCACTGCGCTCCCGCCGAGGGTTCGGATCCCACATACAGACCGGCCGCTCACTGGCTGAGCGAGGTGCGGGCGCAACACTGAGGGTTGCGATCCCGTTGCCGGTCCCGGTCCGGTACGGGCGCGACACTGAGGGTTGCGATCCATTGCCGGTCAAGAAAAAAGACAAAAAGGAAAAAAAAAAAGTGGGCATAGGAGTTGAATAGGCATTTCTCAAAGAAAGGATTACAAATGTCCAACAGACACATGAAAAAATGCTCATCCTCAATAAGCATCAGGGAAATGCAAATCAAAACCACGTTAAGATATCATCTCACCCCAGTTAGACTGGCTATTAGCAAAAAGAGAACAACAAATGATGATGAGGATGTAGAGAAAGGGGAACCCTCCTCTACTGTTGTGGGAGTGTGAATCAGTGCAGCCATTATGAAAAACAGTATGGAGGTTTCTCAGACAACTACAGATAGAACTGCCATATGACCCAGCAATCTCACTGCTGAGTATATACCGAAAAGAATGGAAATCATCATGTCAAAATGATACCTGCATTCCCATGTTTATCACAGCTCTATGTATAATAGCCAAGAGTTGGAACCAACCTAAATGCCCATCGATGGATGACTGGATAAGGAAAAGGTGGTATATATACTCAAAAGAATACTACTCAGGCAGACAAGAGAACAAGATTCTGTCATTCGCAGCAATATGGATCAGCTTAGGGAAAACTATGTCAAGTGAAATAAGCCAGGCATGGGAGGGGAAATACTGCATATCCTCACTTGTAAGTGGGAGCTGAAAAAAAAAAAGAAAAATAAACATACAACAATCACAATAAGTCATTGAAGTTTCAAAAGGAGAGAAGAGAACTGAGGCCACCAGAGGTAAGAAAGGGAGAGGAGGATGTTGGCGAGAAATTGGTAAAGGGCCACAAAAAATAATTACATTGTGTAATGTTGAGCATACTAATTATCCTGATTTGAGCATTACGTATTGCACACACGTATTTATATTTAATGCTGTACCTCACAGATACGTATAATCAATTGTTTCAATAAAAAATTATGCTTCATAAAAAAGTACTTATAAACCTAAAATCAGATGAAGTTTTAAGTTTGATTAGATTGATGCTCATTTAAAATGACTCTTGTTTTCATTTCTAAGAGCTCTATTCAGAATTTAAGAGTACAGGAGTCTCCAGTAAAACTGTAGGTAAGACACAGGATTCACAACTGTTTATGATGTTGGAGGTTGGGTTGGGGGAGGGGGCCGATAGTCGGCCTCAACCCACCCTGTCCTCTTACCAGGTTCTTGACTCAGGTCAGACTCACAATAGAAAGTGAGAACAAGTTTAATGTAACAGGTAAGAAATATAGGTTCCACAGGAGTGTGGCATAGCTCCAGAGATTGAACAGGGTCCACACCAAGTTTAACATAAAAGAAAGAAATACATACTTAAAGCTCAGTACAGAGTGCAGGCTGGCTCAAGAGAGCAAGCAACCACTTGCTGAAGGTAAGTTTGATAAAAGGAAAGTATACACACCTCAGCCAGCAAAGTGTGGGTTGCCTCCAGAAAAGTGAGCAACAACCCCACCTTCTGCTGGGATTCAGCTTTTACAGTTTTTTTTTTTTACCTAATTAATGTTTAATTAAGGGGGTGGTTCCCAGTTGTGTAACATAGTCTTGCTCATGCTCTGTTGGTCTGTTCTTGGAGCATGTTCATTGGTTAAGTCCTGTCACACACACCAGGCATATTCAAGAATGTTCTATGCTCTCTAGCACCTCTAGTGGAAGGTCATTCAACTACCAGGGTTATATAACCCTTCTCTACTGAGCATGCCCAACCACTGGATCTGCATAAACCAGCCCCTTGTGGTCTCATTTCCCCAGTGTTGGTGCTGAAAATAGGTCTAACTGGCAACAGTAACTTTCCTCTAGAGGAAGACCAAGAAAAGAGCCTGAGACCTTGGGGAGTGGCTTGAAAGACAGAGATGTGTCCTGAAACCTGAACCCAGGGAAACTGAGCACCTCCTATCTCCTTCCCTTCTCAGAGATTCCATTCCCTTAATCTTAAGGAAAGCTGAAGGACTAAGGTCCATGTTCAGTAGCTGCTTCAGGCTGACTGGGACTGTAGGCCCTGCCTATCTGAGAAAAGAAGTCTCTGAATTCATGATCTTGGGGCCCCCACTCAGTTTCAGGTGGTTAGGTTGATAGAGGGTATAATTCGTGTAGAGCCATTGTCTTTACGTGAAACTGTTCAAGTCTAGAAGAGACAAATTTAACAAGAAGTTTAAAGATATAGGTACCAAAAATCAAAAGCACCAGAAAGGCCACTAGTGGTCCTAACAAGGGTAAAAACCAAATGACTGAGGGTAGGTACCTCTTCACAGACTCCCAAATGCTTTGAGAGTTCAGATTATAGAACTTGTGTAACCAAGTGGCTTGTTTGTATATCCTTTTTACATCTTCTACTTGGATTGAAGTGTTTATGTATGTGCAACAATTCTTATTTATCACAGGATATACTCTTCCTTGTTCAGCTAGAAGATAATCTAGGGCTAAACGGTTGTCCAGGGCACACCAGCTAAAGTCCAGGGATGCCCATAGCTTTTGTATGGCATTTCCATTGGTGTGGAACCAACATCTCTGGAACCAACATCTCTAGACCCAACATGGACAAAATAAGTCTTTACCAAGAGATGGGTGTCTTGGGCCGGCCCGGTGGCACACTGGATAGTGCGCCGCTTGGGAAGTGCGGCGGCACTCCCGCCCGAGGGTTCGGATCCCACATACAGACCGGTTCCCGCTCACTGGCTGAGTGAGGCGTGGGGGCAACATCGAGGGTTGCGATCCCGTTGCCGGTCCCCGGTCCGGTACGGGGGCAACACTGAGGGTTGCGATCCGTTGCCGGACACGGAAAAAGACAAAAGACAAAAAAAAAAAAAGAGATGGGCGTCTGGCGAAATAGCACAATGACAATACAATAACCAGTACCAACAGGAAAACCGCTATACCTAGCACTATCTGCCACATCCCTTACCTGGTTGGAAGTAGATCCCTCAGGACTTTTCTCTCCTGAATAGGTACTCGAGGCCTTCCACAGGTTCACACAAGTAGTTAAAGTTGTTACCAGCTTCCTAGGGTTCCTGTAAGAGTTCGTAAGAGACTGGTTTTACTTGGCAAAGGTGGAACCAAGTAGGAAGGCCTTTGCCTCCATGACCTCTGATTGACTCACTACTGCATATCTTGTCTTTTGGTTCCCATTCAAAGGCAATTTTTTGTAAGATACTGTAAGTGATACTAATTTTTTCGATTTGAAATATGCAAGTTTTGCTACAACAAATCATCCTGTCAAGTGTAACCACTGTCCATGTAATTTTACTTATGACATCAAGAAAGTTTATTTAAACTCATTCCCACCATACCCAGTGGAACATATCCAACCCAACTGTGAAAAGATACATTACACATTACCTTGCTGCTGATCACATGACCTGGGGTCTCTGCCTTCTCCCACTTCCCCACAATAGTGACTATCTATTCCTTCAAGTGTTCCTGGTCTCAGAACTGCTTCTGGCTCCCTTCATAAGGATAAACCATTGCCAATACCTCCCACAGTTTGAGATCTTTCATCACCACCCCCTCCAGACCACTCATTCTGTTGGAGCAGAAATCTGGCCTCAAAGAGGCCCCCTACCTTGTATACCAGGAGACTGTCAATCCAGGGACAAATTGCCCCTGTCCCCTCTAGCTACCTTAGGGACTCATAGTTGCCCCAGCCAGTCTCCAAAGTATCAGTAGCTGCCCCATGCCCTAGTGACCCTTGAGCAGGAAGAGAATTAACCAAGTGGCCCTCACTTCCATTTTTGTTGCCTTCACTAGTGGAGCTGCCAGAGCAGATGTGTCTGGGCTCAGGAGCACACTATGTAGATATCTCCATGAATATGAACAGCAGCCCATTAGCAGGTAGAGGGTGTGAGAACCCTAAAATCAAACCTTCTTCATTTGCCAATGCCATTCATTATCTGGCTGCCAGACCTCTTCTCGTGCCAAAACTGCCACCTGGATAGCAGTGTGAAAGTGGGGAAGACACAGAGTACATGACTTCCTCCTCTAAGCCTGTAGGGCTTCAAAAGCTAGAGCTGAAATGGCCTTCGGAGACAACCCAGAGCTCACAGGCATGTGATTGTGACCAGCGGATTGATAGGTGTACATATGAAGCAGTGTACAACACTCAGTACCAGGTGCTGCCTGTCATTAAGAACAGCACATCTGGTGAAGGGAATCTGGCTGTAGCCCATGCCAACACTGCCCCTGAAGAATCAGAAAATGCTTGATGTCTCTAAGCTACCTGTGAAAACACAGAGTGGGAGAGTTAATGCCCCCAGAGACTGAGCCTGAACCACTTGTTGGGGAAGTACGCTGAGTAGAAAATAGCTGATGTACAGGGGCTGAGGTTGTCTTGGGACAGCTCTCAATAGTGAGTCATCTAGAAGGCCAGGGCAATGAAAGGGTTAATTTGGAATGGAACTATTTGACATGATGGAAAACACAGCTTTTCAGTACCTGGCTGGAGTGGTGGAGGGACCAAGGATATTTGTTTATCTGTCGTCTTAATAGTTGATTGACACCAGGCAGCTTACTTAAAGTTAACAAGCTATACACTAATTGATACATTAACAACTTAAAAAACTTACACCAATCCCTTTGTTTAGGAATGGTATGTGTCATCCAAGTCATGAGAGCCCACCTTCAAACCTGTGAATACTTTTAGAGAACTGCTTGTGTAGAGAAGACATCATTTCCCCCTTTTTGATTAAAATATTCCTCATGAAAGCATTGATAATCAATTTTCTGATTGAAAAAGTCTTACTTTTCTGAGTACTGATCCCTCGGTGCTGGGAAGGCTCATTTCCAGGTATACTGATCCCACATCAGTGGAAAGATGGAACAGCAATTAGGCCAAATTAGGATAACGTGCAGTGGGGTCTGGAACTCACAAGAGACATGCTTTTTTATAACCAATGTTTCCGGTTGTATCCTGTTATAAAGAGAGAGCAGATTCGTATTGATCGTATGCAAATAACCATATTGCCATAAAAATCATAAAGATACAAGAAGTTATCAAATTTTGGAGGAATCAAATAGGGAGAAAAGCAAATACTTCCATCTCTGTTCATAAATTATGTATTTTACCAAATTGCTGTAAGTTATAGATAGCTGTAGGGAGAAAGTTTCCTTAAATGTGGAAAACGAGACATTTACATAAAGAACCAAAAATGAAAATTGCAAAACATTATGTTTATCGTTATCCAACTTCACCCAATCAGTTTTTGCTTTGCTTGATCTTAGTTAGCAGTTTCACAAACCCATCAGTTACTTACTGGAGTTCTGAAAAAAATTTTGTCAATTGATCCAAAAGTTATCCAATACCTGTATTTAAGAATTCTTTTCCTTCTTTTCGCTTTTCACTGATCATGGACAAGACTTAAAATGACCACGACAAGACAATTTGGTTATTTCTGTGACATGCAACAATTTCAAATTACCAAAACTTGACTGATACCATTTATACCTAGACACACCAGTTTTCTAAGAACTTTATACAATGTTGGAGCACATATTAACAACATATCAGTATGACACAAAGAGGGTCAAACATCATTTCATGTTTTGGCAATGCTTCCCATATAGTTTAACTTGACAGTTAAGCCGACTGGTTTTAATACCTCTCTTATACATGTATATATATGATATATATCATTTAAGAACCTGTGGGACCCTTAGAATATCTCAAAGTTAGTTCTAGTCAAAAAGACTGAATTTCTATAATTTGGTTTTGGGAAGTTTATCAAACAACAAAGGTTTGAAACGATCATATAGGATCACATATCACTACAAAATTCTTTCATAAATTCATCCTACACAAATAATTGTTATGACTTAGACCTTTTGTGACATGCTTTCTCACACAAAACACAACTCCATTTTCTTATCCATAGTTTTCTCATATTTCCTCTTTTCCTACAAACTTGTTTCTTTTTAGCAACAATGCCAAATTAGCCTCACTTGCCTAAGAATTGCATGCAGAATGATCCTTCTGTTTTGGGCTAGGCTCACAACTTTGGCCTCAAAGCCTTCTATCAGAGACAAATACAATCTTGTTTGACTAGTAAACCCAGGCAAAGATGTAGGCTCATAGTTCTGATAACATTTCCCATAGCAGTCTGATTTTCAAAAGGCCTTTTAACCTTTTTTTTTTTTTTTTGTCCCCGGACGGCTTCCTCGCAGAACTTTGTGCACAGAGACACACATTTCATCCAGAGATGTAGCCAATTGTAACAGTTTCTGTTTCTCAAGATTGCGTAGAGAAACTTATATAAGAAAAAAAAAATTTTTTTTCATTTTGGTCATTAGGTCTTTAATGACAAAAAGGAACAAACTTACTACAACCCAAGCAGGCGACCTTTCCCAAAGAAGACAGGTGAAACATACCGCTAAGGAGCAAAGAAAGGAGAGGCTGACCCCCTCATGTCTCCATTAATTTGGCTGTTGGTACCCTTTCAAACAATTAGGTTGTCTTCACCACTGAGTTTTATAGCAGGCTACAAATTGATACTGTTTCAATCACAGCAGGAAACAGTCCACATTTCATGCTTAGCTCAGAATGTGACACAAATAATGTTGCTAAGTGAGTCCGGCGGTTTCTAAACAAACCCTGCCAGAGACTGGCTCCTTTTGCTCTGCCTATAAGACTGCGTACTGGGCCAATTATTTTCTGCAAGAAAAACCCTTAAGCCAAAATGGCGGTGGGAGAGGAGTCGGAGGGAAAGGAGGGGTGTGGGAAGAAGACAAGATGGTGACCTGTACAGGCAAGATGGCTGCTGGGGAAGGAGTCTGACAGAAAAAAAGTACCCTGGGAAGAAGACAAGATGGCTGAAGTATACAAAGTCCCAGCCACGAGATTGTGCCTAGCACGGGCAGTTAGCATCCATAGGTGGGCCTGTTACCAGAGGAAAATCTGCGAGGTTTACAGAAGCTTTACACAGAGAACAAACAGAAAAAGGAAAAACCGCACACACAGTGGTCAGCCACAATCAATGTGGAGAAGACATACAAAGTGTGAAGAGGAAGTGCTAAAATAAAATCCCGTTTTTTTTTTTCCAGATCATGCAGCCTAATCTGCTATGTATTCTTTATCCCAGTAGCCCAGTGCAAAGTGGCATGGTTTGTGATCCAGTGATACGCGGATCAGTTCTATCACAGCCCACATGGCTTTCTCAACTAGGGCTGGCTACCTGCCTAACAACTGGGATTCTAATCCACCTAACCTGGGACCCACAAGCTGAAAACCCGATGCAATTGGGGGCGGCATTAAACTGATAGCGTCCTGTCAGAACTGGGATTCTAACCCACAAAGAGCTCTTTATACTGGGACTCTAACCTGAAACGGGTACTCTAACCCGAAAGAAAACGAAAGCCACTTACCATGTCCGTTGACCTGGGACCAGTGATTCAAGGCACAGTACTGAGCACGTGGCTGCATTGACAAAGCCCCAGCCACTAGGTGGTGCCATCTCTGCTGGCTCGCCACTTAACATGTCGGAGGTAGGGTTCCGGGGAGCCCAATACTTGGCCGCAACCTACCCAGTCCTCTTACCAGGTGCTTGACTCAGTGCAGACTCACAGTAGAAAGTGAAAACAAGTTTAACATAACAGATAAGAAATGCAGGATCCACAAGAGTGCGGCATAGCTCCAGAGACTGAGCAGGGCCCACACCAAGATTAACATAGAAGAAAGAAAAACATACTTAAAGCTCAGTACAGAGCGCAGGCTGGCTCAAGAGAGTGAGCAGCCACTTACTGAAAGTAAGTTTGTTGCAAAGCATAAGTATACACGCCTCAGCCAGTAAAACGCAAGGTACTTCCAGGACAGTGAGCAACAACCCCACCTTCTGCTGGGATTCGGCTTTTACAGTTTTGCTACGTAATGAATATTCAGTGAAGGGGGTGGTTCCCAGTTATGAAACATTATTCTTGCACATACTCTGTTGGTCTCTTCCTGGAGCATGTTCGTTGGTTAAGTCCTGTCACACACACCAGACATATTCAAGAATGTTCTGTGCTCTCTAGCACCTCTAGTGGAAGGTCAGTAACTTTCCTCTAACGCAGAGCCTAGATGAGGGGCCTGAGACCTCAGGAGGGGGTGTGATTTGAAAGCTAGAGGTGTGTCCTGAAACTGGAACCCAGGTAACTGAGCACCTCCTGTCTCACTAAGGCATATGAAATTTAGTAGAGAAAAATGCTCATTGTCTTCTACGAAGTGAAAATTTTAAATGTGTACTTTGTCTTCCAAATTCTCTTGATGAGTAAAAGCCCTCTTTTCTCTTTACAGCTTTAAGAGCAGCGTAAAGGTGTGTGTTTAAATTCATATTTAAGCACCTGTGCTGGTAAGCTAAAACTTGCACAAGCCTTATTTTTTATTAGACTATACCAATACGACAAACATATCAGAAAAGAAATACATTCTACCGTTGTACTGTCTATGAAAAAATAATATTGATTAGGGCCTAGGCTGCATGATATTCCACTGTATGTACATGCCACAGTTTCTTTATTCATTCATACACTGGTGGACGTTTAGGTAATTTCCATATCTTGGCTATTGTGAATTATGCTGCAATGAACACGGTAGGGCAGGTATCTGAGTTACTGATTTACATTTCCTTGGATACATACCCATTAGTGGGATTGCTGGGTAAAATGATAGTTCTATTTTTAATTTTTTAAGGAACTTCTGTACTGTAAATGGCTGTACCAATTTACATTCCTACCACAGTGTACAAGCGTTCCCTTTTCTCCACATCTTTGCCAACACCTGTTATGTTTTGTCATTTTAATAACAGCAATTCTAACAGTTATGGAGTGATATCTCATTGTGGTTTTGATTTGCATTTCCCTGATGATTAGTGTTGTTGGACACCTTTTCATATACCTGTTCGGCATTTATTTGTCTTCTTTTGAGAAATGTCTACTCAGCTCATTTGCCCATTTTAAAATAGGGTTATTTGCTTTTTTGCTTTTGAGTTGCACGAGTTCCTTGTATATTTTAGATATTAACCCCTTATCAAATATATGGTTTGCAAATCCTTTCTTCCATTCTATCGGTTGCATTTTCATTTTGTTGATGGTTCCCTTTGCTGTGCAGAGCTTTTTAGTTTGATATAGTCCCACTTGTTTATTTTTGCTTTTATAGCCTGTGATTTGGGGTCATATATGGTTTGCAAATCCTTTCTTCCATTCTATCGGTTGCATTTTCATTTTGTTGATGGTTCCCTTTGCTGTGCAGAGCTTTTTAGTTTGATATAGTCCCACTTGTTTATTTTTGCTTTTATAGCCTGTGATTTGGGGTCATATCCAAAAAAATCATTGCCAAGACCAATTTTTTTTTTTTTTTTTTTTTTTTCCATTTTTGTCTTCTTTCATTTTGCGGCAACGGATCGCAACCCTCAGTATCGCGCCCGTACCGGACGGGGACCGGCAATGGGATCGCAACCCTCGGTGTTGCGCCCGCACCTCGCTCAGCAAGTGAGCGCAGGTCTGTATGTGGGATCCGAACCCTCGGCGGGAGCGCCACCGCACTCCCAAGCGGCGCACTGTAGCAGTGCGCCACCGGGCTGGCCCGCCAAGACCAATTTCAATTAACTTTTTCCCCTATGATTTCTTCTGGAAGTTTTACGGTTTCAGGTCTTACGTTTAAGTCTTTAACTTATTTTGAGTTGATAGTGTAGGATAAGTGTCCAATTTCATTCTTTTACATGTGAATATCCAATTTTCCCAACACCATTTGTTGAAGAGACTATCTGTTTTCTATTGTGTATTATTGGTGCCCTTTTTGAGAATTAGTTGATGATGGGCTCAGTTTGGAGTGTGAGGAGTCTGAGGTGAAGGTATGCAGTAGGCAGCTGGATGTAAGAAGGGTGGGGTCTTAGGGGATAGAGTAGCTCATGATTCCTTGGACCAGCCAGTCAGAAAGCTTCCCAAGATTACTCTAGGCTTCCCCAATTACGGCTTCAGGTGGAGCTGCCTGTAGTGCTGGTAACCTGCAGGTTGGCAGGTGAGAAAGGACAGTGACTCTTCTTCCTGAACTCTGGAATTCCCTATTCAAGGAACACTTGGCTGCCTGATTGTGCTGAGGAATATTTTTTTTTTTTTTGTGGCCAGAAAGCCTCTAACAGGCAAAGAGGCATAGGGAGCTGATGGCTTTCACCACTGCCAGGGATGGCATGCAGGTGAGCAGTAATTCCCCATTCCTGGGCCACTGAGGGGGCCAGGATGCATTCTCCAGATGTAGAATACAATAGACTCTGGGACTTTTGGCGGCTGTCATCTGAGCCCTGTTTGCTCTGGTGCAAGTGCAGGTTTGAAGCCCAGAGGAGGACTCTCTGGAGCAAGTCCTAGCTATTCCAGGTATGTCCATGATGCTAAGTAAAGTGTCATTACCCTGGGGTGGAAGGTCCCTGAGTCATCCAAGCAGTTCCTAATGATGCCTCACCACATCACAAGGGGCAGGTTGGGGAAGGGTAAGGAAGATGGTACTGTCTACCCTCTTTCTACCTTTTCAATGCCTTGACTTACCCATGCAAGCACAGGCTGGGAGTCAACACAAAGCCACCGAAGGCAGTGGTCTCATGTCTTTGGAATTTATAAACCACTTCCTGCTTGAAGCCATGGGTAAGGAATGGCCCATTTGCATCCCTCGTCAGACCCTCCTGGGTCCACTGGTCAGGCAGAGCTCTCACCCAGATTCCCTCTCAGGGTAGGGGAGTAGACAAAATTTAAGGCACCGACCAGTTCCCAGAACTCTTGCTGGCTTTACTGTAGGGCCAAAGAACAGCCATAGGCCTGACTCCATGTCCCAGGGGCTCTGGATCTTCATATCAGCTTTGAATTTCCTGTCACCACCTGTTCCACCAGCTACGCCTTTTGTGGCAGCCATCTACAGACTTTTCGATCATTCTCCTTCATTTCTTGGGAATCGTAGCTCCTGACTCCCTGTCACGCTCTCTAACACTACTCCTTCCATAAATCTTGATGATTCTAATATCCACACAGATGATTCTTCCAACATTCTGGCTTCTCCTTTCCTTGAACTCCTTTCTCCAAATGATCTTGTCCACCACTTGTATCAGCCAGAGTCTATTCAGGAGACAAAACATGTCAGTTATTTGAACAGAGAATTGTGATCTAAGTGTAAGGCCATTAACTGGTGGATGGAAAGGGTAAAAAAGGGTACCACAGAAGCAACTGCAGGAAGCAGCTCCCACCTGTGGGCTAAGAAAGCAAAGGAGATAATTACAACTTAGAAACTTACAAAAGAGGCCCTGCAAACCCGGACCAAGACCTCTGAGGATGTGGTGTAGGTGGCTGATGCTAGTGTCTCTGAGCTTGGAAGAAGGGCCCATGAGTTTGGGACTCAGACGTTAGTGAGGAGTGCTGGCTGGTGCTGTGTCCCTGAATTTGCAGGAAGGCCTGTGGAGCTGGGACCTAGAGCTCCAAGAGGGAATGCTGGCTGGCTTTCCTTCTGTCTCTGAGCTCAGTGGAGGGACTCAGACCTCTAAGTGTGCATTGCTTGTGTGTGTTTGGTGGTGGGAAGGTTGGGGTGGGAGGGAGGCACCCGCAGGCTAGTTCTAGGACATCCCAATTCTGCTGGGTTCTCTTTTCTCACTGGCCACATTTTTTTTTGTCTCCTCTGCTGCTTCCTCCTGGATCTCATCATGTGGGACTGACCTGGAGTTCATATTTTAAACTTCTTTTCTGTCCCCACTCACTGCCTTGACATTCTCACCTCGTCTCATGCCTTTAAACACACCTAATATTGTGTTGACTCCCAAATTTATCATTCCAAACCAATCCAGACTCTTACATCTTACTGCTTACTAAACATCTCCACACAGATGTTGAGCACTTCCATCTCACATAAATGTGCGTGCCCAATTCCGAGCTCTTGATATATCCCCCCTCACCACTCTCCCTGCAATTTCCCTAGCCTCCAAAAATGGCAGCTCCCTTCCTCCATTTGGTCAGGCCCCGAACTTGTAAGCCATTGTTGACTCTTTGTGTCTCATACCCCATCAGCTCTCCCCTGGAGTCCTGCAGTAGTCTCCTCACTGCCTCTACTTTAGTTCCCCTGGCTCTGGCCACTAAAACTCGTGTTCCCTCTTCCATAGTATACAGTTTTTGCTGCGAAGTGGCTGCCCAGATGGGGACCATTTCCTGAGTTCCTTTCTATTGCGGTGGAACCATACAACTAGTTATCACCATTGGAATATGAACAGAAATAAGAAGTTTTATGAAATGTGGTAACTATTATCTTATAAGTAAAAAGACAATAAGATAACCAGTAGTAAGAAATAAGATAACCATCTGGGTTAAGATAGTTAAGAAGCAGGTGTTACTTATTTCCTCTTCTTTTATCTGTGTGATTCAAAACCTGGAGTGATTTTGCCACAACCCCAACCCCAACCCCAACAGAGGACATTTGGCAATACCTGCAGACATTTTTGATTCTCATGACTGAGGGGAGACATGTTACTGGCATTTAGTGGAAAAAGGCCAGGGATGCTGCTAAACATCCTACAATGTCCAGGATAGCCCCCCACAACAAACAATTATCCAGTCTGTATTAGTCCATTTTGTGTTGCTATAAACAGAATTCTTGGAACTGGGTAATTTATAAAGAAAGTCGACATTTATTGTTTACAGTTCCTGAGGCTGGGAAGTCCAAAGTCCATCTGGTGGTGGTGACAATGACCCAAGGGTCTCACATTGCAAGATGGTGGAAGCAGAGAGAGCAGAGAGAGAAAGACAGACTCTCCTTTTCTTTTAAAGCCCTCAGAACCATGCCCCTGACCACCATTTTTATTCCATTCACTACTGCATGATCCTACAATCCAATCACCTCTTCAAGGCTGCACCTTTCAATTATCATAATAAGATTTCCCACCCTCTTAACAGTTACAGTAGGGGCCAAGTTTCTAATACACAAAAATTGAGGGACACAATTCCAGCTTTAGTGAGTTTTGGGGGGACATAATTCAATCCACTACACAGTCCAAAATGTCAATATTACCAAGGGTGAGAAACCCTGTAGGATAGAACCTTTAGACCCTAGTGGTTGGCAGAACCACAAAATTGAAAGAACTTGTGTTCCTGAATAACTGTGTGGAAGGCCTTATGCAAACCAGTGAAGCCCATGTTGGACTCTTGAATTAAACCACTGGAATGTTAAGGTTTATTTGTTGATTAAAACACTCCCTTCAGTCTGTTCTCACCACAGCAGATAGAGTGATCCTATTGAAACGTAACTCAGGTTATGTCACTCCTCTGCTCAGAAACTCCCAATGTCTACCTGTCACACTACAAGTAAAAGCCAAAGTCCTTACAATGACCTAACAAGCCCTATGTGATCTGGATTTCCATTAGTCTTCTGACCACATCTCCTACCACTTTCCCCTGTATTCACTCTGTTCCAACTACCTGGCTGGCCTCTTTGCTTCCTTGAACACTCTAGACAGCCTCCAACCTTAGATCTTTGCACTGACTGATCCCTTTGCTTTGAATGCTCTTCCCCCAGACAACCTCATGGTCTCTCTCTCAGCTTCTTTAAGTCACTGCTTAAATGTCACTCAGTGGATTTTTCTCAACTATCCTTTTAAAATTGCAACCCCCTCTCTCTCCCCTTCCCTGCCTTATTTTTATCCATAGCTATTCTCGACATTTGACATACTATATATTTTACTTACTTCATTGTCTGTCTCCTGAACTAGAGAGAAGCTCCAAGAGGGCAGAGATTTGGTCTCTTTTGCTAACAATTGTATCCTCATTAATTAGAAAAGTGCCTGGCTTAATTCATGGGGTTTTTTTTTGGGGGGGGTGCAGATGGCCAGTGCGGGGATTGAACCCTGGACCTTGGTGCTATCAGCACCATGCTTTAATCAACTGAGCTAGCTGGCCAGTTTTAATTCATATTGTTGAATGAGTGGGTAAGTGAATGAATGAATGGGTGCCATCCATCTGTGTGCTCGCTGGGCTCAGCTGACAGAAGTAATGTGGAGTGACAGGCTTTTTGGAGCTGTGAGGCAGGTTCCCACAATTGCTTCCTAGGCCCATCCTCTTCTTTTGCTCCAGGTACTGGTATTGAAGAGGGCTGAAGAGTAGGTGGCTAGAGCTCACCGCTCTCTCCAGCACGATCTCTGGTCGTCAAGTGGACACAGCGTATGGGGTGGAGGCTGGAGTTGACTGGCCAGTTGTACCAAGAGGATGTGCATGGGTGCTTGTAGGTAGAGAAGCACAGCCAGTGTCCCTGAGATCCTCAATGCCCCTATGTGCCTGCTGCCTATGGGTGCATGCTCTGCCTTGCTTTGAGGTGTGGAGGGGATCTTCAAGGGTCTTCCTTGGGGAGGGTATCATAGCTTCTGCAGGTACTTGGAAGCTCCCAGGGAGGGGGCACCCAGGCTTCAGGGAAGCCATAGCTTCTGTGGAATATTGTGTTGTGGGTGAAGGAGATAATGAGCCATGTCAGACCAATATGGCATTGAGATAGGTCAGTTGCATCACCCAGGAGATATGAAGGAGGTGGTGGCAGTGTTCTGGGATTATGTTGTGTGTCTGCACACACACACACACTCCTTACAATGATCCTGTGAGGTAGGTACTGTTATCATCCTTGTTTTATTGAAGAGAATACTGAAGCACAGAGAGGTTAAATTTTTTGCTCAGCGTCAGACAGCAGAGCTGGGATTTGAGCCCAGGCAGTCCAGCTCAGAGCTCCAACCAGCACACTCTACTGCTCCCTAGCTGAACTCAGGGCTGGATACATTTATCAGCTGGTTGGGAGAGAAACTATTTTCTGTAAAGTACAGACCCATTATCACATTGGTACTGAATACGTAATCCAGGTCTATCTGACAGCACTGTCTTTTTGGGGGGCAGTGACGGGGAAGGGGATGGCAGTGTTAGACACATGTATGTGAATGTGAAGGCCCATGAAGAGGACTTTCCAGAATAGGGGTGATCTGATTCAAAGGCTGGGATTGGAGGTCAAGTGGGAGGCTTCGCTTAGAGACAGAACACTTCTATTGAAGAGAAGGGGAGTGACTGGAACTGATAGAGCCTTGGTGCCAGGATGAAATATGACAAGCACACCTGCCCATCCATGATGGTGCTGTGACCCTGGAAAGGGAGTCATGTCTGTGATTACATCAGTGAATATTGATGTCCTGAGGAATGGGGATCTAAGACTCAGCACTGCAGTCGTTGGGGGTCTCCAGGTCTGCCTTCGGACTGAGTTCTGGTATCTCTAGTCATGGCATCCTGGGGACACCAGTGCCACTGGAGGACATTGTGACAGACACAGGATCCCCAGAGGACCCTAGGGCCATATCCTGAGGGTCAAGTTGCCCTGGGCGGCCTGCTATGTTGTATTAGTCTGTTTTTGTCTTGCTATAACAGAGTACCTGAGACAGTGTAATTGATAAAGAAAGGTTTATTTGGCTCACGATTCTGGGACAGCTACATCTGGCACGGGCCTCCGACTGCTTCTACTCATGGCGGAAAACAGCAAGGCAGCCTGTAGGTGCAAGGTCACACGGCAGGAAGCAAAGGGAGGGGGAGGTACCAGCCTCCTTTAAAAAACCTGCTCTTTCAGGAACTAATAGGGCAAGAGCTTGGTCACCACCCGCTCCCCCGACACCAGGGAGGGCATTAATCTATTCATGAGGGATCCCACCCGCAATGACCCAAACAGCTCCCAACATTGCCACGTGGGGGGTCAGATTTCAACATGAGCTTTGGGGGAACGACATACCCAAACTCTATAATATGGTAAAAACAATACTGAACGCCTGCTTTCCCCACTGGGACTTACAGTTGGTTGGTTCTCAGAGAAAATAGTATCATGTCACCCTCACACTGCCCCTGCAGGGGCTGCCCAGGGTGCTTGGCGTATTGGCCAGGCAATGGTGTTTGCCTGGCTGCACTGTCTCACACATCTACTACAGTGGCTGAATGGCCCGATGTTCTCAGAGGCCACTGCTGTCCCTTGAAGTGATGGCTTGGGTGACAGAGATCTGGGTGGTGGTTTTGGTTGCTCACACAGATTATCTGTGAGAGCTGAATCTCTGTATAAACTTCCCATCTACCTGGGACAAACCGAGCTTTGGGGTTGGCCTCACTGCTGTTGCAGTGGAGAAGAGAAGGGCCTCTCTCTCCTGGTGCTGGGTGAGTCACTAGCCAGCCTCAGCCAGGCCCAGTTTCTGTGAGGAGCTGGCTCGGTGCAGGCCCCTGAGCTCCAATCCTCTTACACAGCCTAACATCCAGTGTGGCCCTGAAGAGCTGGTTTCCATGACCTTCTGGCGACCTTATCCAGCGTGGAGGGCACTCCTTAGCTCCTGGAGCACCGGCTGGGGTAAGGGGGCAGACAGCCTTCTTCCATCTCTGGAGGTGACATGCTCTTGAGCTTATTGGGGTGGGAAAGGAAACTGCGGTGGCAACTTTGCCTGCTCCCAGCACTCAGGCCACAGTCCACGGGCAGGCAGGAGGAGCCCTGGCTGATCCCTCCCAGCTTTGTCTCAACAAAATCTTTCCACGGTCAAGTTTACTCCACCGCAGGCTCACTCCTGCTCTCTGTCATTCTGTCAACATCCTTCCTCCAGGTTCCAGGCTGTTGACCTTGGGCTGCGCTGGAACTCTGGCTCAGCACAGAAGGTGCCCTTATGGCCAGCCCAAGCCCTGTGGCCCCACTGCCAGGCTTCCCTACCTGTCCTTCATTCACCTGGTCTCAGGAGGTGAGGGGCAACACTCTCTGAGCCTCAGAGTTGCTTTCTGGCCTCTTCAGCTCCACCCAGAGATGGGCAGACAGAGGCTTCACACTGCTCCTGCTCAACCTCTGCTGGGGCAGTGGTGTCCTCTAGTGGGCAGCATGCCAAACACCTCAGGCAGAACTGAGAGTCCAGCACTCCTGCGAACTGTGCCCATGCAAAAGCGCATGCTCCAATCTGCTGCTGCCGCATCCCCACTCCTGGGGCATTTGACAGGCCACACCTCCAGATCCCGGTGGCAGTCTGCTCCATGTGGGTTGCATTCTGAGTGTCCAGCTCTAACTCGGTGGGGGACTTGGACTTGGCTCCTCCTGCAGCTGGGCTGCTTCTCCATTCCTAGTGCCACCGGAAAAGCAGAGCATGTAGTGGTCCTGCCTCCCCAAGGTGGGTCTCTGAAGGCCAACCCTTAACTCCAGCAGGGGGCAGGCACGGGGCCTCATTAGGCCCTGGAGTTTCTGCTTCTTTCCTGTGGGCTCACGTGCAGTGACTCAGCCTTAAGGCCTGAATTCATTTCCTGTGGCTGCCATGACAAGGTACCACAAACTGGGTGGTTTAAACAATAGAAACTTATCATTTCATAGTTCTGGAGGCGAGAAGTTCAAAATCAAGGTGTTGGCAGAGTTGTTTCCTTCTGGGGGCTGTGAGAGAGAATCAGTTCCTTGCCTCCCTTATGGTTTCTGGTGACTGCTGGTAGTCATTGGTGGTCCTTGCCCTGTGGCTGCATCACTCCAATCTCTGCCTCCATCTTCTGATCTGTTCTCTTCTCTAAGGACACTTGTTACTGGATTAGAGCCCAACCTAAACCAGGATGATCTCACCTTCAGATCCTCAGTTACATCTGCAGACCCTTTTTCCAAATAAAGTCACATGCACAGGCTCTAGGTGGACATATCTTTTGGGGGCCACCATTCTAACCACCACAGGGCTCATGCCAGGAGGGCCTCAGGAAAACACTTCTATCCCTGCAACCTCTCCAGCCTTTCAGAACCCAAAGGAGACCAGTGTCTGGAGGGAGGCACATTTAGTGACTGTTCACACATGCACAGAGCAGCTGTCTGGCTCCTGCTGATGCCAGAGGGACTGGGGAACTTGATGCCAGCTGGGTGGATGTGTCACCAGGTTGGGCTTATACTGCCATGGTGCCACGCACCTCACCCAAGACCACTTGCCTCTACGGAACTCTGCCTCTGCCACTGGGACCCACCTGGCCCATCAGGCCGGCAGTGCTGGGTGGGGCATCCTCACCGTGCCTCTCATTAACTAGAGCAAATTACTCCACTGCCCTGGGCCTCATCTATAAAATGGAGAATTTTACTAGTGCTCACTATTACCATCTCAGCAGAGCTATTTGGGGTGGAGTTTTGCCTCAGAAATCTCTAAGTTCCAGACCCTGATGCCCTCTAAACTGACCAAACTCAAGTTCACATAAGGAGACATCAAGGACAAGTGCTGTTTTTGGCACAATAATGACCTCCAAAGATGTCCATGTCTTAATCCTCAGACCCTGTAAATATATGACCTGAGGTTCCCAAAGGAACTTTGCAGATGTGATTAAATTAAGGATTTTTTTTTTAGGAGTGATGAGAGCTTTGCTAATGCCCAGCAGACAGGCCAGAGGGTGGGTAGGCAGCAGGGGACAACTGGGCAGGTGACCATGGCTCAGGCAGGTAGGAAGGCAGCAAGAAGGGAGGATACAGTTGGGGACTGCCCTGTGAAGGGTGTGGCATCCCTTCAGCTGCTGCTTGCTGCGGCCTCGGGCTGTGGCTTAGAACTTGGTGTCCACCATGTGGAAAGCTGGCCTGCCTGAGTCAGGCATCAATGAAGACTGAAGGCTGGCTTCCTGTTGAAGTGGATCTTCCTTAGTGCAAATATGGAAGTACTGTCAGGAAGTTTGTGGATCCACTCCCACCAACTGAGGAAGAATGGATATTTCATGGCATCCTCTGCAGAGATCCGATTTTAATCCCTCAAACTGCAGCAGCTTGGTGAGGAGGTCAGCCCTGTCACTATCAAGTCAGGGGGTGTGGCTCAAAAGGTTCTCGGTTCAGTACTTGGGGTAGTTGTATGTCTTGAGCTCCTTGTTGGACAGGATGCCTGGCTACGTCTCCAAAGTTGGGCTTCCCAAGATGCAGAAGATGAAACACAGCTAGCTGTTCCTCCACCTTGGAGCCTGGGAAGAGAGACCTGCCTGTGGCCATCTCGTGGAAGATGCAGCCCACACCCCACTTATAATTTGGGTGGAGTAGTCCATGGACTCAAGGAGGATGTTAGGGGGCTGGTACCACAGTGTCACCACTTTGTTGGAGTATGTCTTTGTTGGGATTGACTTGGCCTGGGCCAGGCTGAAGTTGGCCAGCTTGGGCTCTCTCCTTTTATTGATGAGCAGGTTCTGGGGCTTGAGGTCACAGTGTAGGACCTTCCGCCAGTGGCAGTAGGCCAGGCCACAGAGCAGCTGGAACAGGAGCAGTTTCACATTGTGCATGTTGACGATATTCCCACAGTCATCCAGGTACTGCTTTAGGTCCTTGTCCAGATACTCAAAGACAAGGAAGGGGGACTTCTCCGTATGGATAATGTAGTGTAGTATGACAATGTTGACATGTTTGAGGTCCATAAGCAGGGACACTTCCAAGATGGCGGTGCAGGGTGCCTCCTCTTTGTGTTCCAGACTGATCTCCTTGAGTGCTGCAAGGTTGTCTGTGAGCTTGCTTTTACCTTTGTAAACCATGGCATAGGTACCCATGCCCAGGAGGTCCAGCTTACTGTAGGTCTCCAGTTTCCCAAAGCCAATTTTGGACAGGCTGATGTGATGGTGGCTGAGGGTCCTGTAAAAGATGGGGTTATTGAAGGTCAGCTTCTCAAGGTAGCCCTTGGGCAGTTGGATGTCTGCTGGTAGTGATAGGCGTGTGTTGATGTCCTTACCTTGCTTGAGGATCTTATGTGGGGGATGGTTGTGCATGCAACTAGAGACTGCACCTCATCTGAGGACGTGGCTGAAGCCTGGTCAGTCTCCTCATCAGATCCCATCGTCAAGTTCTCCTGCACAATCTCCAGTGCAGAGATGAGTGGGCCCATCCAGTGCGAGGTTACCCAGGGGCAGCACATGTGGGGGCCTCTCCAGGATCACTGCAGCCACCACTGCAACTCTCATCCAGGCCTATCTACTCAGTGGCATGATTGGTCTTGTCAATGCCTCAGCCTGTTCAGAGTGTCACTGACAGCTGCTGTTTGATCTTTATCCAATCCATGGTGACCTGCAGGGGGACACGAGCAACCTCAGAGCCATGGGGTTGGTGCAGTGGCACCTGCGGTGGCATCCCTGGCTGAGACCTTGCAACATCCTTCTCCTCCTGTTAGCCATAGGTGCCCATCCCAGTAGTCCTCAGCTATGGCTGCTGGGCCCAGGCCACCACTGGCTGAGGAAGAGGAGGTGGCAGCCCACCCAGCCAGTCATGAGCTTGGCTGCTGTTGCTTTGCCTCACACAGATTTGGCACCTCTCTTCCCCTGGGTGATGGAGCCCCAAAAGGATTACTCAAGGCCCATCTCTTCTGAGCAGTGAGAGACCCTGAAGGGGTTAATCTCCTGGAACCCTCAAGAGACAGGCATTCCTTCCATATGGGAAATCAACCACAAGCTCGGGTTCTCTTCCCACATTTATTCTCCAGACCAGGAAGTTACAGGAAAAGAACATAGGTGGGGTTATGACCAAGTATAGTTTAACAGTAGAGGCTGGTAACATTCAGTGAAACAAGCAAAGTGACATTCCGTAATGCAATTTGCAAAAGGTTAAGTCGATCCACCAACAAAAGCTTGATCTTAGCAAACACTGTTTTTCCCTACAGCAATTTCCCCAGCATTTTTGCGTAACTTGTCTGTCCTTGAGCCAGCGACCTTGTTGTGTTACAATTCTATATCTTACAACAGAGAATTTAGCCTGGGGAATGTTTCCTGTCTTTTGCAAGGTTAACATTTCTATATGTAATCCCAAAAGGTTAGGCTAAAATTGAGACTACAGGGCTTTGGAGGCCCTGTGAAATATATTTGCTTTATGGTATACTTCACAGGCCACCGTGGGAAATCCCCACACCCCCCCATCCCAGCTCTTTGGCACTGGCTCGAATCTGAGTGCTCATGGCGGCTTGCAGCTGAGAGCCAACTCAAGCTAAGGATCTTGAGATGGGAGATGGTCCTGGATCCAGGTGGGCCCTAAATGTAATCACAAAGTGTCCTTATAAGAGGGAGGCAAGGTCAGAGGCAAAGAAGGAGAGGAGAGTGAGAGAGTTGAAGATGCTGTGCTACAGACTTTGAAGGTGGAGGAAGGGGCCCTGAGTCAAGGAGTGCTGGTGGCTTTTAGGGACTAGAAACCCATTCTCCCCTGGAGCCTCCAGAGGAACAAACCCTGCCAATTCAGTTTAGATTTATGGCCTCTAGAACGGTAAGAGAATAAATCTGTGTTGTTTTTCGCTACTACCTTTGTGATAACTTGTTACAGCAGCCAAGGGAAACTACTAGGCATACCCATGGTTGTTGGTACCAGGGCCTCACAGCATGCCTCTCCAGTTGCCCAGTGCATGGGGGATCTGCATGCCACAAAACCTGGGCTGACTGTCAGCCTTGCCTCACTTTCCCAGGTCTACCTCTTGCAACACCTCCACTGGTGTTTCAGAAACACCCACCCACCCACCAGGAGGCATTTGTAGATATGAAGGCAGAAAGATGGCCATGACCCCATGACCTCATGGATGAGAATGCACAGCTGACTTGGTCTTGGTGTGCAGGGTCTGTGTCCCTGCCTGGTGTGTGCACTCCCCCTCAGAGCCCCAGACTCAGGACCTAGCAACTCAACCATTCACCCTACACAGACTTCTTCACATTCTCTGAAAAGGAGCCACACACGTCAAAAGCATTATTGAGAAATGCTGGTTTCACCAAGATTTCACAGGGCAATGGAAGAGGGCTTCACATCCCATGTCCTCAAGCACACTACTTAATGGAAGCCTGGGCTCTTGTCTCCCACCTCTGCACACAGTGACTGTACTATAGCCAGGCATTAGGGCCAATCTTAAAAGAAGGCAAGGAGGAAGCATAAATAGCTAATGGATAGTTTTATCTTGCAACCTTATGCCAAGGTGTGGCAGGGGCTCATCAAACCCTCTACCATTGTGCTCTTTGTGAAAACAAAAACAAAAAACAAAAACCAGGTGGAACTCCCTTGGCCAGGACTCCTGAGGTAGCATAAGTCTAGAGCCTTCTCACTCACGTTGATTCTGGATCTCCTGGAGAAGCTCTTTAGGCTGGCAGTCTTTATAAAACAGAATGGCTGGGAGAGATCTCTGACAGGGCAGCAAATGGAGACACCCTTCTGTATGCATGTCAGGTAGAATATAATGATAATTGTGTCCCACATAAGGCAGCCATCAATACCACGATTATCATTATAATTTTTTTATTTTTATTTTTTAATTTATTTTTAGCAGCTGGCAGGTATAGGGATCTGAACCCTTGACCTTGGTGTTATCAGCACCATGCTCTAACCAAGTAAGCTAACCAGCCAGCTCTAACTAGTTAATAATTCTTTATAGTAAACCTTTCTTTTTAAATTACTGTGTGTTTTCTGTCTTTCTTCTGTTAGGCCCCAACTAATACACTGGTCAAGCCAGTTACCTATTAACTATATTTGTCTGTATGGTGAAAGAGTCTCTATTATGCAGTAACTGTTTTACAATTTCACAGACATGAAATAATTGTGACAGTAATAGTTACCAGTCAGAGATCATCCACTATCTGCCAAGCTCTTTACGTACTATACATTAGCTCCTTTAATTCTGACAATAGCACTATAGGTTAGATTCTATTATTATCCCCATTTTGCAAAAGTGACACTAAAGTTTTCAGTCCTATGAATACTTGAGTGTCCTCCAGTGATTAGAATACATGATATCCTTCTTGATCTCTTGATCTATTTTACATCTAGATATCATCTGAATTTATTCTCTAACCTGACTTTTCGATCCGTGATTCTTTTTTTTGTTTTTTTGTTTTTGTCTTTTTCCATGTCCGGCAACGGATCGCAACCCTCAGTGTCGCCCCTGTACCGGACCGGGACCGGCAACGGGATCGCAACCCTCGGTGCTGCTCCCGCGCCTCTCTCAGCCAGTGAGCAGGAACCGGTCTGTATGTGGGATCCGAACCCTCGGTGGGAGCGCCGCCGCGCTTCCCAAGCGGCGCACTATAGCAGTGCGCCACCGGGCCGGCCCCATCCGTGATTCTTGAATATCTGAATTGCCTGCAGCAGCATCACTCGCTGACAAGCCAGAGAAATACATATTTGAAAGCCTGGAGGTAGAATGCCTGGTAACCTTCTGTCCATCAATGGCATCCTCACAGGATAGTTGTCCCAGACTGGGAGATCATGGTTGGATGTGACAGCTGTGGCTGGAAGATCTACCTCCATACACAACCATGTCCCAGTGTCTGACCTGATCCCATTTTGTATTCTGTACTAGAGAATACTATTCAAGTTCCTTCCCATCCACCTGACCACCTCCTGTAGACTAATTTTAGTCACCTCCAGTCTTCTATGCTTTTCAATCACTCCACAAACAAATATTTATTAACTACCTATGATGTGCCAGGTGGTGGGTGAAGTTACAATGGTGAAGTGGATAGTGTTCATCTTGGAGTATCACCAGTATCTGAACCTCTTCTGATTTGGGGGAATTTTTTGTCTCATGACTCTTGGTTTAGAAGGCAGAGCCCGCCTCCCAGAATAGAAGATGAAAATGCCACATATCTCAGTATTTCTTGCAGCTATAATGTGGCACATGACCTCTGCTCAGCCACTCAGAGGCACCCTTCTGGGCCTTTGAACCTGGCATTAATGATCTAAAGAATCAGGACAGCAGAGAATTCTCCCTCTGGTGGTGGTGGTTGCAGCAAGACCAAGTTTCTCGGGGCAGCACCATCAGGAATGTGAGTGGCAGTGTCTAGTGTCCACATCCTACCATTTGGGAATTACAAGCTATGGCATCTAGTGCTTGGTGGTGACAGCAGCAGGGTTATCATCAGGCCAGTTCTATGGTACAACTAGATTCATTGTTTCTGGCCATATAGCTTGACTCTAATTCTTCAATGCCCCCAGTGACTTAATGATTTACCAAATATCCTATTGCTAATTTACTTTTCTGCTTTATTAAGCAAGAGCCAGTTTCCATTGCTTTCACATAGGAATCCTGATTAAATCAGAAAATAGGCCCAGAATTGGGGTGCTCCAAGGAATAGATCTAAAATGTAGAGCTGGCCAAGTGGAGGAAGTAAGATGGAGAGCATTGAGGATCAGACCATTGTGGGCAGGGAAGATGGTGACCATTGCCATGTAGTTATAAAACATTTGGTTAAACGGTTGCCTGTTGTATCTTGGAACATGCACCTTCTACACACAAGGCTGAATAATTAGGGAAAATGGTAGGAGAATTCTGGATGTTAGTGTGTTAATGTGTCTTGGTTACTTCCTGCAGTTTTGTGAGGTCTTACAAGAGGCATCTAACACTGAAGGTGTTCCATCTAAAAACTGAGAGGAAGGCAGGAAACTTAGCAGGAGATAAGATGAGGAAAAAGACAAGCCTTATCCCCCAGTCTTCTCCTAAATGTCTCTGGATGACTGGATAGTTATGGGTAAGAACTTCCCGTGTATTGTTGAAAGGAGAAGGCTCATAAATGAAGGGGCAAGAGGATAGGCGTGTTGCAAGTTTTGTAACCAGGAGACTAGAGTGTCCATCCTCAAAAACTATGTGTAGCAAAGATGTCTGGCTCTGGTATTAACCCATAGAATTAACTAGAAGCAAATAGGTGACTCAAATTATTTACTGATTTACATTTTAAACTTGTATCAAAGTAAAACACACATAGAAAACTCTACAAATGATCACAAAATGGACGCTCTTGTGTAACTACCATTCAGGTCGTGAACTAGAACACAGACAACACTCCAGAGTCTACCTCCCAAATATTACTCCTTCCTCCTTTCAAACTGTTAACACTCTTCACACTTTTAGCACTATAGATTAACTTTGCCTGTTTTGGAAGTTTATATAAATGGAACCTTACAGTATACATTTATTGGGCCTGACATGTTTTATTCATTATTTTGTTTGTGAGGTTGATCTATGGTATTACGTGTACCTGTAGTTTGCTCACTTTCCTAGCTGTGTAGTACTCTGTAGTGAGACTACACAACTTATATGTCCATTCTAAAGTTGATGAACATTTGGGTTGTTTTTATATTGATTATTACAAAAACTACTATGCATATTCTTGTATATATGATACATATATTTCTGTTGGATATATACCTAGAAGTTGAATTACTTTGTCTTAGATTAATGCATATATTTGACTTTAGAGATATGAAACAAGTAATTATAACAATTTATGTTCCCACCAAATAAGAACAGCGAATAAGAGTTTCCAGTGTTCCACATCATTACCAATATTTGATTTTGATAACATTTTCTTTTAAACTTTTAATTTTAAAATACATCCAAATTTACAGAAAAGTTACAATAATAATGCAGAAAACTCTCATATGCCCTTTACCCAAATTTACCTTTTTTTCCTGTGTATCTGAAATTTTAAAAATGTTTATCATAAAATACTTATCAATTCACTGGAAGTTGCAAAAATGTGAGGGTCCTTTGAAAAGTTCATGGAAAAATGGAACTAAAAGATAATATGAATTCTTCTATGAACTTTTTGAAGACTCTTCATAGTACAGAGAGGTTCCATGTGTGCTTCACCCAGTTCTCCCCAATGGTTATATCTTTTATATCTATAGCACAATATTGAAACCAGGAAATTGACAGTGCAACTTGTGTGTCTAGTTCTACGCCTTTTATCTCATGTGTAGATTCCTATGACCACTACTGCAATCAAGATACAGAACTGTTCCATCACCTCAAAGATCTCCTTCATGCTACCTTTTTATAGCTACCCCTAAACTCCACAATCATCCCTAACCTCTGGCAACCTCCAGTCTCTTCTTCATTTCTATAACTTTGTCATTTTGAGAATGTAAATGGAATCATACAGCATGTGACCTTTGGAAAGAGGTCTTATTTCACTCTGCATATGCTGTTGAGATCCGTTCAAATTGTTGTGTGCATCAATAGCTCATTTCTTTTTTTCAAGTAGTATTCCATAGTATGGATGTACCACAGTTTGTTTAACCATTCACCTGGGCATGTAGCTCTTCTGGACAAAAACACACCACTACACAGATTGTGACAACTAAAATGCATGGTCTGCAACTTAACTGGGTCTTCAACTCTGTCTGACTATGACACTACATTGTCCTAGTCAGCTTATTCTCCCACTCTGCAACAACTATTTCATACCACTTTCTCCCTCCTCAAATTGCTCTCCATCCTTCCACCCCACCCATAGACATCTCTCCCCCTACTGTAGACAGAGAAAATAGAAACCATTAGATAAGTACTTCCATTGTCAAACCTGCAAGACTTCCTAAGTCCGCATTCATCCTATTCTTCTTTCTTGTTATATGAGAGGAAAGCACCTGCCTTCTGTCTAAGGTGAACCCTTCCATCAGTTCTTTGGAACCCATCCCTTCTTACCTTCTCAAAATCCTTGCATTATCCATTGTATGTTGAAAATTTCCATCTCAACTGTGCCTTTTCCATTATTCTAAACTGCTCCTGCAGTATAAAACAAACAACTCTCCCTTTAACCTTCACCACTTTCCAGCTCTCTAACCATTATTCAGAACACCCTGACTGTTTCCAACATTTTGCAATTATAAACAATGCTTCAGTGAAAACCTTTGTAAGTGCTTGCTTGATTACTTGTGTGAGGGTTTTTCTAGGTCATTTACTTAGAAATGGAATTTTTGGGATAGAGGGTATAAATCTTTTCAAATTTGTTAAATATTGCCACATTGTTCCCCATAGTATCTTACAAATTTAGCTTTCCATCAACAGAGCTTAAAGGTTCCCAATTACCCACAGACTTGCCAGCAATTGAAATCAGAGTATAAATTTTTTTTGCCAGTCTTTTATTTTTATTGAAACATAATTGATTGTACATATCTCTGGGGTACAGCATTGCATATCAATACCTGTGTGCCATATGTGATGCTCAAATCAGGATAATTAGTATATTCACGCTTGCACGTTTTTTGTGTGGCCCTTTATCAATTTCTTGCTACCCCCTCCACTTCCCCATTTCCCACCTCTGGTGGCCTCAGTTCTGTTCTCTTCTTTTGAAAGTTCAACGAATTATTGTGATTGTTGTATTTTTCTTTCCCTTTTTATGTATTTGTTTATTTATATATTTTTTGAGCTCGCACTTATGAGTGAGGACACTTATGAGTGAAGACCCTTCTCTTTCTGTGCCTGGCTATTTCACTTAACATCATTTTCTGTATGTTCACCCATGTTTCTGTGAATGGCAGAATTTCATTCTTTTTTATGGTAGAGTAATTTCTGTTGTGTATATATACTACATTTTCAGTGGTATTCAGTCATCTGTCAATGAACTTTTAGGTTGGTTCCAACTCTTGGCTATTGTAAATAAAGCCGCAATGAACATGGGAGTGCAGGTATCCCTTCAACATGATGATTTCCATTCCTCTGGGTATATACCCAGCAGTGGGATTGTTGGATCATATGGCAGTTCTGTCTGCCATTGTTTGAGGAAACCCCATGTGGTTTTCCATAATGGCTGTGCTAATTTACAGTCCCACCAACAGTGTAGGAGGGTTCCCCTTTCTGCACATCCTCACCAGCATTTGTTATTCTCTGTCTTTTTGATAATGGCCAGTCTAACTGGGGTGAGGTGGTATCTCAGTGTGGTTTTGATTTGCATTTCCTTGATGCTGAGTGATGTTGAGCATTTTTTCATATACCTGTTGGCCATTCGTATGTCTTCCTTTGAGAAATGCCTGTTCAGCTCCTTTGCCTGTTTTTTAATTGGGTTATTTGGTTTTTTTTTTACTGTGAAGTTGTTTGAGCTCCTTGTATATTCTCAATATTAGTCCCTTGTTGGATGCATAGTTTGCACATATTTTCTCCTATTTGGTAGGTTTTCTTTTTACTCTGTAAATTGTTTCTTTTGCTGTGCCAAAGCTTCTTAGTTTGATATAATCCCATTTGTTTATTTCTTTTGTTGGCTGTGTTTTGGGATCTTATTCATAAGGTCTTTGCCCAGTCCTACTTCCTGAAGTGTTTCCTCCATGTTTACTTTTAGTAGTTTTATATTTTCGGGTCTTATATTTAAGCATTTAATCCATTTTGAGTTGATTTGGGGATATGGCAAGAAGTCATTCTTTTACATATGGATGCCCAGTTTTCCTAGCACCATTTACTGAAAAGGCACGTTTACCCTCAATGTATGTTCTTGTTGCCTTTGTCAAAGATCAGTTGGCTGTAAGTAAGTGGATTGATTTCTGGGTTCTCTGTTCTGTTCCATTGGTCTCAGTACCTGTTTTTATGCCAGTACCATGCTGTTTTGGTCACTATAGATTTGTAATATAATTTGAAGTAAGGTAGTGTTATGCTTCCAGCTTTATTTATTTATTTTTTTGTTCAGGATTGCTCTGGCTATTTGGGGTCTTTTGTTGTTCATATGAATGTTAGGATTGTTTTTTCTGTTTCTGTGAAGAATGTCATTGGTATTTTGATAGGAATTGCATTGAATCTGTAGATCACTCTGGGTAGTATGGACATTTTCACAATTCTTCCAATCCAAGAGCATGGAATGTCTTTCCATATTTTTGTGTCTTCTTTAATTTCTTTCAGCAGTGATTTGTAGTTCTCATTGTAGAGATCTTTCACCTCCTTGGTTAAATTGATTCCTAGGTATTTTATTTTTTTGGTGACAATTATAAATGTGTATGCTTTCCTGATTTCTTTTTTTCCAGCAGTTTGTTTTTGGAGTATAAAAACGCTACTGATATTTGTGTATTGATTTTGTATCCTGGAACTTTACTGAAATCATTTATCAGCTCTAAGAGTTTTTTGGTAGAGTCTTAAGGTTTTTCTATATATAAGATTGTGTCATCTGCAAACAGGGACAGTTTGACTTCCTCTTTTCCAATCTGGATGCCCTTTGTTTTTCTCTTGCCTGACTGGTCTGGCTGGTACTTCTAATACCATGTTAAATAGAAGTGGTGAGAGTGGATATCCTTGTCTTGTTCCTGTTCTTCAGGGAAAAGCTTTCAGCTTTTCTCCATTCAGGATGATATTGGTGGTGGGTTAGTTGTATATGGTTTTTATTGTTCTGAGATACTTTCCTCCTGTACCTAATTTGCTGAAAGTCTTCATCATGAAAGGATGTTGAATTTTGTCAAATGCTTTTTCTTTGTCTATTAAGGTCATCATATGGTTTTTGTCCTTGATTTTATTGATGTGGTGTATCACATTTATTGAGTCGCATATGTTGAACCATCCTTACTCCCTGGGATGAATCCCACTTGATCACAGTGTATAATTTTTTTGATGTGTTGCCCTATTATGTTTGCTAATATTTTATTGAGGACTTTTGCATCTATGTTCATCAGAGATATTGGCCTGTAGTTTTATTTTCTTGTTGTGTCTTTGTCTGGCTTTGGTCAGGGTGATGCTGGCCTCATAGAATGAGTTTGGGAGAATGGCCTCTGTTTCTATCTTGTGGAATAGTTTGAAGAGAACTGGTATTAATTCCCCTTTAATGGTTTGGTAGAATTCAGCAGTAAAGCCATCTGGTCCTGGGCTTTTCTTTGTTAGAAGACAGGTGATTGCTACTTTACCTTGTTGCTTGTTATTGGCCTGTTCAGGTTTTCTATTTCTTCTTGGTTCAGCCTCGGTAGTTTGTATGTGTCCAGAAATTTATTCATTTCCTCCAGGTTTTCAAATTTATTGGCATTTCATTGTTTATAATGATCTCTAATGATTCTTTGTATTTCTGTGGTATCAGTTGTAATGTCTCCTTTTTCACTTCTGATTTTTGTTATTTGGGTCTTTTCTTTTTTTAGTTAGCCTAGCTAATGGTTTGTCTATTTTGGTTATCTTCTCAAAAAACCAACTTTTTGTTTCATTGGTCTTTTGTATCATTTTTAGGGTTTCTATTTCATTTAGTTCTGCTCCAATCTGAATTATTCCTTTCCATCTACTAATTTTGGGATTTGGGATTGGATTGGTCTTGTTTGTCTAGTTCTTTGAGGTGTAGCGTTAGGGTATTTATTTGGAATCTTTTTATCCTTTTGATGTAAGCATTTATTGCAATAAACTTCCCTCTTAGCACCACTTTTGCAGTATCTGACAGGTTTTGGTATGATGTGTCTTTATTTTTATTAGCTTCAAGATTTTTTTGATTTCCTATTTAATTTCTTCTTGGGCCCATAAGTTGTTCTGGAGTATGTTGTTTAATTTCTGTGTATTTGTATAGTTTCCAGAGTTTCACTTGTTATTGATTTCTAGTTTTAATCCACTGTGGTCTGAAAAGATAGCTGAAATGATTTCAGTTTTTAAAAATTTGTTGAGACTTAATTTGTGACCTAACATGTGGTCTGTCCTGGAGAATGTTCCATATGCTGATGAGAAGAATGTACACTCTGTAGTTGTTGGATGAAATATTTTGTAGATATCTGGTCCAATTGGTCTAAAGTGTAGCTTAAATTCTGTGTTTCTCTGTTGATCTGCTGCCTCAATGATCTGTTTAATGCTGAAAGAAGGGTTCCCAGGTCCATAACTATTATTGCCTTGGGGTTTATCTCTTTCTTTAGGTCTAATAGTGTTTGCTTTATATATCTGGGTGCTCCAGAGTTGGTTGCATATATATTTATGATTGATATGTCTTCTGTTGGATAGATCCATTTATCACTATTTAATGGCCTTCTTTGTCTCTTTTTATGGTTTTGGTTTAAAGTGTATTTTATCTGTTAAAGCAATAGCTAATCCTGCTCCTTTTTGGTTTCCATTTGCATGGTATGTCTTTTTCCATCCTTTCATTCTTAGCCTGTGTGTGTCTTTTCAGGTGAGGTGTGTCTCTTGAAGACAGCATATAGTTCAGTTTAGCTATTTAATCCAATCAGTCAATCTGTGTCTTTTGAGTAGAAAATTTAATCCACTTGTATTTAAGATTGTTATTGAAAGTTATTGTCTTACTCCTGGCATTTTATAAATTTTTGTTTGGATGTTTTAAGTATCTTTTTTTCCTTTCTTTTCCTTTTATTGTTTTTTTTTCATGTTTGTTGGTTTTTTGAGGTGGTAAGATATAGCTTCTTTGTCTTTCTTATTTGCATTTTTATTCTGCCAGTGGTTTTGTTCTTTCTTGAGTATTCACGGTAGTGATTGTCATTTTTCAGATTCCAGATGCATACTCTCTTGAGGATTTCTTGTAGCTCTGGTTGTGTGGTGGTGAACTCCCACAATTTTTTGTTTATCTGGGAAATACACTATTGCTTTCTCATTTCTGAAGGATATCCTTGGTGATTATAATATTCTTGGGTGGCAGTTTTTTTCTTTTAGTATATTGAATCACATTCCCTTCTGGCTTCTAGAGTTTCTGTTGAAATCTACTGTTGGTCTGATGGGGACTGCTGTATAGGTAACTTGATGCTTTTCTCTTGATGTTTTTAAGATTCTGTGTTTTTCTTTCCATTTTGCTTGTTTGACTGTAATGTTTCTTGGAGAGGACCTTTTTGGGTTGAATCTGTTTGCGCATCTTTGAGCCTTCTGTATCTGAAGGCTAATGTCTCTCCCTATACCTGGGAAGTTTTCCATTATTATTTCATTGAATAGGGTTTCAATGCCTTTTCCTTTCTCCTCTTCTGGAACACCCATGTTTCAGATGTTTGTTCACTTAAAGTTGTCTGTTATCTCTCTTAGATTTTCTTCATTTTTAAAATTCTTTTTTTCTTTTTTTGGTCTGCCTGGATTATTTCAAAAAGACTGTCTTCAAGATCAGAAATTCTTATCCTTGCTCTAACCTGCTGCCTAAACTCTTGGTTGTGTTTTTTATTTCATTGAGTGAATCTTTCAGTTCCAGGAGTTCTGTTACATTCTTTTCTACGGTATCTATCTCTGTACATTTCCTCCTTCATATCCTGGATAGTTTTTCTCATTTTTTTCTGTTGTCTAACTGAGTATTCTTGTATCTCATTGAATTTCCTTAAGGTTTTTGCTCAGAATTCTTGTTAAGTCATTTCAAGTATTACCTGCTCTATGGGGTCTGGTACTTGAGAATTATTGTATTCCTTTGGTGGTGTCATATTTTCTTTCTTTCTTTTTCTTCATACTTTTAGTATCTCTACATTGATGTCTGGTCATGTGGTAGAGCAGTTGCTTCTTCTGTTACTCTGGAGTGGGCTTTGGGGAGAGAAACTTTCTCCTGTAGATTTCCTTTGTATTGACCATTGAGTATGATGTTTTAATATTGGTTCCAGGTAGACACATTAGTGTAGGCTCTGTATGGGTACTTTGGCTGTATTCCATGTTGCAGTTGTGTGTGAGTGCCTAGGCACTGGGGCATTTAGTGATTCCTTGTTGAGGCTTGTGACACTGTGTTGGGCCATTGAGGATGTGGGTGAGCTCTTGAGTTTTTGGGAGAGGGGCCTGGGTGCCCTGCCACTCTTTGGTTGGGATGGGTTTGCTGGCACCCTGGCTAGTGCCCTTTGACCCTGATGGGTGCACTGAAGTATATTGGGACTCCTCAGTTTGAGTGGGCATCCTTGGGCAGTGTTTCTCTTTCTTCTTTCCTACAGGCAAAGACTCCTCCTGAGTCCTTGCTTACCCCAGTTGGGGGATGGGTTGGTGGTGGTTGGATATTTTCCTCCTTACTCTATTTTAGTATCCTGCTTTCTGCACTCTTGGGGTGTTCTGAGTGCACCTTTTCCTGGATCAAGGCAGTCAAGAGGGCTGCATATGTACCTCCCACCCCAAGGTGTGCTACAGTGTGTTGCAGCATATTTCCCCCTGTGGGTTGGCCACTGGGTCATGGGTCTGTGCTCATTAACCTCTTTCTCCAGGCTCTGCTGGTGACCCTCCTTGTGTCAACACAGTCAAGTGGTTGGTGGGTGTTTTAGTCTGTTTTGTGTTGCTATAACAGAAATACCTGAGACTGGGTAATTTATAAAGAACAGAGGTTTATTTGGCTTATGATTCTGGGACAGCTGCATCTGGCGTGGGCCTCACGCTGCTTCTACTCATGGTGGAAAGTGGCAGGCAGCTGGTGGGTACAAGCAGATCACATGGTGAGAGGAAGCAAGAGAGAAAGAGAAGGTGCCAGGATCTTTTTATGAAACGAGCTCTCATGGGAACTAATAGAGTGAGAACTCACTCATTAATCCCCCCTCCCCCAGGGAGAGCATTAATCCATTCATGAGGGATCCGCCCCTATGACTCAATTTCCAACACTGTCACATTGGGGAACAAATTTACACATGAGTTTTGGAGGGGACAACACATCCAAACTCCATCAGTGGGTAACATACATGATGGTGGTGGCTTCTGTCGTGATGGTGGGTTGCCCTTATGGCAGAAGTGGCTTTGGCAGTGGCAGTATGGACCACCACTATGGCAGCAGCAGGGGCTGCCTGAAGCTGCTGTGGTCCCTGGGGTATGCTTCTTGCTGCCTGCTGGTTAGGCATTTTTGCCAATCTGATGGGTATAAAATGGTATTTTATTGTTTTAATTTGTGTTTCTCTGACTACTAGTGAGGTTGAATACCTTATAATAATTATCATCCATCTGGGTTTCTTTTTTTGTAAACTTTGTTTTCACATTCACTGACCATTTTTCTGTCAAGTAATTTTCTTTTTCTGTTTGATTTATACATGATATATTTTATACTGAGCCCTGTTACGTCCCTGGAAGTGAAAACCTGACTTTTAGAAAGCCCCCACCCTTCGGTTTTGTTCCTCTAAGTTTTGTTCCTCTAAGTTTCTATCTCCCTAAGTCTCTGTTCCCACCTGCAGGCTGAGCAAGCTGTACCTAAAGTGTAACATTGTAACTGCTTCCCCCTCTAGCCCAAGGTTTCTGTCTGCCCATGTCTCTGTTTCCATGAACAGGCTGTATCCGGTGTGGAACACTGTGACCATTTTCCTAGGCTGGGCCAGATGCCAATCTTAAACCTATAAAAGAAGACACCAAACAGCCTCTCGGCGCTGACGCCATGTTTTGGCTCAGCCCAGCAGGTCCGCTGGCTCCTTGCTAATAAAATCTTCTTTTCTTCTTTTACCTGGCTAGTGTCTCCTTCCTCAGCGACCTTACAAACCCTAAAAATTTAAATGTCATGCACATTGTAAATGTTTTGTTCCTGGTATAGTTTGTCTTGTTTATTTATTTATTTGTTTATTTGGCAGTTGGCTGGTTACAGGAATCAAATCCTGGACCTTAGTTTTATCCATACCATGCTCTAGGGGCTGGCTGGTTAGCTCACTTGGGAGAGTGTGGAGCTGGTAACACCAATGTCATGGGTTTGGATCCCTGTACTAGCCAACTGCCAAAAAAAAAAGAATACCACACTCTAATCAGTTGAGCTAACCAGCCAGCCCTAGCTTGTCTTTTATCTTAATATCTAGTGTTCATTTTTATCATTCTTTTCTTTTATGGCTTATGTTTTATGCATCTTCACCAGAAATCCTGCAGTACCCAAAGATCCTAAAGATATTCTTCTCTCATTTCTTCTCCTAGTTTTAAAATTTTCCTTTTCAAATGTAGGTTTTTAGGCTATTCGTGACTTTTAAAAAGCTGTTTGAGGTATAACTTACATAAAGTAAAAGGCATCCACTTTAAGTGTACATTTCTGTGAGTTTTGACAAATGCACACACCTGTGTAATCATCATTAAATTATGCAATATTTCCATCACTCTAAAACTTCCCTTATGCCTCTTCCCAGTAAATCCCTACCCTTATCCTTCAGAGGAAACAACCATTTTGATTTTTTTGCAGCATATATTCATTTTTTCCCTTTCTAAAATTTCAAATAACTGTAATCATACAACAAGTACATTTTCGTGTAAGGCTTTTTTTTCCCCACTCAGCATAAGAATTTTGAGATTCATCCACATTGCTGTGTGTATCTGAAGTTTACTCCTAGTCATTGCTGAGTAGGATTCCATTCATTTCTTCTATTCATCAGTTGGTGGACATTGAGTTGTTTCCAGTTTTTGGCTCTTATGATGTGTAATGGTATCTCGTTGGGGCTTCAATTTTAATTTATTTGATGACTAATTATTTTGAACATCTTTTCATGCACTAATTGGACATTTAATATTTTCTTTGGTGAGTGTTTGTTCAAATCTTTTCCCCATTTAAAAAATTTGATTGCTGGTCTTTTACTTTAAAATTTTATTGTGTCATAAGGATTCTTTATATATTCTGGTCCTTTGTTACATATATATATTACAAATATTTTCTCGCATTCTGTGGTTTGCTTTTCCCTCTCTCTTAATGGAATCTTTCAAAAAGCATAAGTTTTAAAATCTTGACAAAACTTAGTTCACTTTTATTTGAATGATTTGTGTGTTGTGTTTTCTATCTAAAAATAATCTATGCCAACTCTGTCATCACAATGATTTTCAGTGTTTTATTCTACAAGTTTTATAGTTTTAGCTTTCACATTTAGGTTGAGGATTCAAATAGAGTTAACTTTTTGTAAATAAAGTGTTTTCCTCCCATCTGGATTTAAAAAAGTATATTTTTCTTTTTATCTATGGTTTTCAGCAATTTGATTTTGATGTGCCTTGATGTGCCTTGTGGTTTTCTTTGTGTTTAGTATTCCTGGAGTTTGTTGAGCTTTTCGATATGAGGGTTTATAGTTCTCATTAAATTTTGAAAAAATTCTGGACATTATTTCTTCAAATAATTTTCCATACCCCCTTTTGACTCTCCAATTACAAATATGTTCAATTGCTTGATGTCATTACTTAGATCACTGATCTTATTATTTTCAGTCTTTTTTCCTCTCTGTGCTTTACTTTGCATAGCTTTTATTGATGTTTTAAAGTTCAGTGATCTTTTCTTTTATAATATCTACATGGCTGTTAATCCTATTCAGTGAAAATTTCATTTCACATATTACATTTTTCTTCCTTGGAAGTTCCATTGGTTCTTTTTATATCTTTAATTTCTTTACTCATTTTCCTCATGTTTAAGCATGTGTCCATAGTTATAAAAGCTGCTTTAATGTCATAGTCTACTAATTTCACCATCTTTGTTGTTTCTGCATCTCTTTCTATGGACTGATTTTTCTGCCGGCTATAGGTCACATTTTCTTGTCTCTTGGTGTATCTAATTTTTGTTTGACTTAGTTTTGATGTTTTAGATCCTGGACATTGTAAATGTTACATCAGTGAATATCACGATTGTATTTTCTTCTCCAAAGAGTGCTGGACTTTGTTTTGGTAGAGAAACAAGTTACACGCCAACTTGCTTCATCCCTTTGAGTTCTGTTTTTAAGCTTTGTTAGGGCAGGTCCAGAGTAGCCTTTACTCCAGGGATACTTCAGATCTCTTACAAGGTTTGATCTATCTGGGGTCCCCACTGAATGCCCTGGGTGATCATTGAAGACTCTCCACTCTTTGTGGCCAGAGCTTGAGCATCTGCCGGTCTTATGTGTGCTCTGAGAACAGCTCTGTTTAAAACTCCCCAGTTGTTCTTTGTCCTGTCAAGTTCTCAGTAAAGACTCAAGGAGAGCCCTTCTCAGATTTCTGGAGCTCTTTTTCCACAGTTGCCTCATCTCTGGTACTCTGTCCCACACATTCCGGCCACCTCGGCCTCCTTGAACTCTGATCTCCAACTCTTCTTCATCGCAGGGAACCTTCTGTGCTCTGCTTGAGTTCTTCTTCCCTACTCCAGGGTTTGGGCTCAGTCACTTCTTTCCTTCTCTCAGATACCACAGTCATGTGTTGCCTCTTGTCTAATGCCTAAAATTAGAATTAGTTGGTTTGTAAATTTTGTCCAACTTCTAGCTGTTTATGGTGCATGAGTAATTCCAGATTCTGTTACTCCTTCATGGCCAGAAGCTTTACTTTTATGTTTTCCAAACTTTCTGAAACAAGTATACAGTAAATCCATTTTCGTAAATATGTATAAAATAAAAACTAGATTTTAAAGAAAAATGACATTTGCAGGCACTCACACACACCTACACACCAGGAGGAATGGTAATATTTCCAGGGCATGAGTTTGGATGTTGGGTGATGTCTGGTCCCACTTCTTCAGGCTTCAGACTCAGACCCCAGCCCACAATTCCTGGAACTCCACAAATCCACTCATGATCAGCCTCATTTCATGACATGCAAGTATGCATGTTTTGGAGGGAACATTTGTCTAGAATCAAGAAAAACAGGAAACTGAATCTCATCCCATTCCTGAGGTGGCGTGCTTCCAACTCTAGCCAAATTCTTCAATGGTGCCAAGGTCTCTTCTGGACACTAGAGGGCGCTCCGGCACCGAGAATGACACAGTCTTCCTCACCAGTTACATCAGTTTTAACCAGTTCTCTGAGATTGAGCATTGCTAGATCCTAGTTCTTTGGGTGCAGCCAGGGCTTGCACTGCCACGCACCCGGAGTGGCCTGGTCGTCCATCTTCAAAGTAGCAGACACATCACTTTCAAAGGCTAAATATCTCTCCTCTCCTATTCCCACTCTCAGCCTGTTCTCCCAAGATACTTCTTAGCATCAGAACTACCCCGTTTTTAATCCCCCTCTTAACCAGTGGTCACTGGGGAAGGAGCTCTGGGTCTCTTGGGGATTCCCCTTCGTGCTGAAACTTTCTGTAAGGCCCATATTATACGGATTTAAAAACAGAGAAATGGATTCCCCAACAATTTCATGTGCTACAAAGCTTCTCTGGGGGGACACCCGGGAGCTCTGAGAAATGACCCATTGGTCTATTCTGGGACAATTCCCTGTCCCTGCCTGGGTCCCACCTTCTTCATTTGTATGTTGAGGCAAGTGGGTATGACAATGCCCTCACTCATCTGGCAAGAATACCGAAGACAACAGTGACAGTGATGGGAACTGGAATTTTTTTCTATTCAAGGAGTTAGCTCTAGTTGGGCCTCTCCTATCTGCAAAGGCAATGTCTAGGAGAGGGTAAGGGAAAACATGGAATCTGTAAATTCAGCACAAGCATGGAGACAGTATATCTGGCATATAGCAGGGATTCGAATATTTATTGAAGGCATGAAAAATAGAAAGAAAAAATAATCACAATAACATGTTGAACTTTCAGAAGGAGAGAACAGAACTGTGGTTACTAGAGGTGGGAAAGGGGGAAGGGAAGGGGGATTCGTGAGAAATTGGTTAATGGACACAAAGAATGATTATATCTGGTAATGATGAATATGCTAATTATCCTGATTTGATCAGCACATATTGTACGCAAGTACCGATAGTCAACTTTGGACTCCAGAAGTATGTCTAATCAATTATGTTTCAACTTTTTTAAAAAAGGAAAAATGATGGAGTGGATAGATGTCAGAATAAGAAAACTAAGGGGCATCCATTCAAGCTTTAGATTAGAGCAAATAAAGGCTGAAAGGAGTGAAGAGACTTGCTCAGAATCACAGAGCTAGTTAGTGGCAGAGCCAGGACATGAATCCCAGAGTTCTAATTTCTGTTGTAGAGTTCTCACGACTCTAATATGCAGCACAAAGCCCTTGGATATTTCTGTCTCTGGGAGGCTGGCAGCAGGCAGGCGTAATTGCTGTCCTCATGATGAATCACTGCTGGTGCTGGATAGAAACCAGTACTTTTCCAGGGTGCCAGCATCTCTAGCTTATTGCTTGCTGAAGAATTGCTCTTTGCCACACATGCTGCCATTCTGCACCTTGGGGGTGCTGTTGTTTAACCAGTGGCGTATTCGCTCAGTTATTTTCCACTCCTGTCTTTGAGGGTACCCAGAAGTAGATTGGGGGCTGTTCAAACATTTTCAGGTGTGACTGAGCTTGGCTGCTAACACCTCCTGGGCTTTACCCCACAGTAACAGGCCACTGGTCCCTCAGGAACCTTCTCAGATCACATAAAACATTGAGTCAAGCATTTGGGAATCATGCACTCTTTTGAGAATTGGAAAATTGCACATAAGCACAAAACGTGGCACACCGTTCAGGGGTGCACTGCTGCCAAGCACATGGTAGGCCATGGATTAAGAAACCTTGCTTTTCTTGGACCCTTTTTTCCTGAGAAAATGTGAATGTATAAACAGTGTTCAGAACACTTGATACACACAGAGGAATGAGGAATGAGTGTATTTTGGGGAAACAACATTTCTCCTGGGGGACAGAGTGGGATTGGGGGGTGGGGTAGAGGATTTCCAGTGCCCGCAAGGAAGTCTTTTCTCAGAGGTGCCTTCTGTCTTTTGTGGAGAGCATCTGGGACATACAGCTCAGCAAGTCGTGACTGGGTCATTATATTCTTGTCGGCACAGATGATTCAGTCGATGTATAAGCAAGCACAATTACATTTCATACGACTTTTAAATCAGCTCATTTCCAAGTCGGAAAATTCTTCCAGAAAGTCTGATCACCACCCCCACAGGGCTACAACCTGTTCTACGGGCTTCACCTGTTAAGATGATTTGACTTGTTTGCAAAGCATTTTCAGAGAGCAGGGGGGACGATCCTCCCACCACCCTATAATTAAAGCGCTGGGGGCAGGCCGGGGTGGGGGCAGAGCGTTAGCTGGAGTTCTCGGTCCTATTCAGTGAGCGGCTGTAATTCACATGGCCCTGGGCAATGCCTCGGACAGAACATTCTGTGCACAAATGAAGGAAATCTTTTCTTTTAAAACTTCTTATTGTGGCAACTTTGCTGTAAGGCTTCATCTGATAAGTGTATTTAAAATGAAAGCTCACCTGTTTCCTTCTTTAATTCCTCCAACTTTCTGTGTTTCTATAATGAAGCAAACCCTGCTTGGTCTAAAAGTGTGTGTGTGTGTGTGTGTGTGTGTGTGTGTGTGTGTGTGTGTGAATCTCAAAGGACTCTGAAGTTGGAATGTTCATGCCCTCAGCACAGCTCCACAGACTCTACCTAATCATTTAGCTTCTTGAGCCTTCGGCTGCCCTGTGATATTGAGAAGTGCAGTGTCTTCATCGCTTTTGTTAAAACTTCATCACTCTTTGAATCCCCACAATGCCTGAAGTAGGTCGGTAAGCTCCTGGGCTTTTGATAAATGACAATTTCAGTCTGCGACACTTGGGTGGAAATATTCCAGCTTCCAGAGGGCTCCCGCTTTCCCTGGCCTATTAAATGGAGCCAAGCTCACCTGCATGTTTTGCTACAGAAGCCCCAGACTCTGTGGCAGTTCAAACCTTCAGTTTTGGTGTTCACTTAATCCACAAGCTGCTCATCCTGTTCCCTGCTCTTCTCCAGCCCTTGCCCTGCGTCACCATTCTCTCCTTACCTAAAGGGGAGCCTGTCTGGGCCAGGGGCCTTTCATGATACTTCTTTGTGTTTCTCATCCCAGCACAGGGTCTGGAACATGCCGCAGACTTGCCACGTATGGATTAGGCAGAGAACTGAAGGGACCATAATTGACTTGCTTGGACTCCCTGCCTGGGTGACTGTGATCACATCGCTTCCCCTCTTGGGAGCTTGGTTATCTCACTTGCACAAGAAGGGACTGAACTGGATGACCTCTGAAATACTGTTTTTAGAAGAGGGTTTTCTACTTCTAAGAATATTTAGTATCTTTGTACACATTTGTTTACTTATTCATTTATTACTTTCTTCTTTCCTTTCTAGTACAAAGGAAGCTGAACAACAACAAAAAATCCCCAAGCAAACAAACCAACCCCTAAAAACCATCTTACCTCCATTTTAGAACAGTTGTTTTTTTCCATCTTATCATCTGTTCAGTATTTTTTTTTTTTCCTTTTTGTCTTTTTCCGTGACCGGCAACGGATCGCAACCCTCAGTGTCGCCCCCGTACCGGACCAGGGACCGGCAACGGGATTGCAACCCTCGGCGCTGCTCCCGCACCTCGCTCAGCCAGTGAGCGGGAACCGGTCTGTATGTGGGATCCGAACCCTCGGCGGGAGCGCCACCATGCTCCCAAGCGGCGCACTACAGCAGTGCGCCACCGGGCCGGCCCCTGTTCAGTATTTTAAAGATAACAAATGGATAAGTTAGTTTGTCATACTCTGTGCTCCTGTTTCTGGACTGAGCACTTGATTGACAACACTCCTCTCCATCACACCAACCTCATTCTTTTCCTGACATATTAACTGACCCCTGTGTCCACATGACTGTGAATTTACCAAGGGTTTAGACAGTGAGGTGCATCTGAAAACATAGTGGGCCCCATTATCTTAATAACAAGTATGACAGGTTCAGAATCTGGTTTTTTTTTTTTTTGTCTGAAGGAAGTGGAGGTAATCCCCCCCCCCCACCAACATATATCGAGCCAGGGAAGTCTGCTAGCACACACATCCCCCCATGATACATTCATAGTTAAAAATACTGCAAATCAGTTAATAAAAATGAGACATCTAGCATTTACTCTGCACTAGGCACTGTTTCAAGTGCTTTGTGTACATTAATTCATTTAATTCTCATAGTAACTTAGGAGGTTGGTATCCACTTTCCAGATGAGCCAACTGGGATGAGAGAGGTTATGTAACTTGCCTGGAATCACTCACCTAGTAAGTGGTGAAGCCAGGATTGGAACCCACACAGTATGGCTTCAGAATCTGTCCTCTGAAGTACCTGCTGAGGAGTACTGCTCTGGGGCAGCCTTCTCTGGATGGCCATGGAGAGAGAGCAAATGCATAGTGTTAGGCAAAAAGAAGCAAATTACTCTATATTGTGTACAGTAGGATTTCAGCTGGGTAGGGAAAACGGGCTGTATCATACCCATGCATGGACAGCATCTAGAATGACACTGAAGGCAATGCTAACCATGGTTCCTTCAGGGAAGGGGCAACACAACTGGGGATGGATGAGGAGGAAGGTTTTTATGTTTCACCTTACACCGTTCTGGACTTCACATTGTTCCCATGAGATTTTAAAAATTACATTGAACATTTAAAAACTTTCTAGGAAGAAAAATGCCTTAGCCTCTGAATTCAAAAATAGAGGTCAATTTTAATCAGAGAAGCAGAGTGGGGTAGTAGAAAGAACAGCAAGAGCTTGGAGCTCTTCCAATATATGGGTTTCCCATGCCTGCTGTAACAAATTACCACAGATTGGGTGACTTAAAACAACAGGAATTGATTCTCTCACAGTTCTGGAGGCCAGAAGTCCAAAAACAAGGTGTCGGCTGAGCCGCACTACCTCTGAACACCCAAGGGGAGGATTCGTCCTTGCCTCTTCCAGCTACTGGTGCTTACGGCAATCTTTAGCATTTGTGACTTGCAGCTGCATCTCTCCAATCTTTGTGTCTATCTTCACATGGCCTTTCTCCCTGTGTGTCTCTGTGTCTTCACATGGCCTTTTTATAAGGACATTGGGCATTGAATTTAGGGCCCAACCTAATCCAGCATTACCTCATTTTAATGTAAATAATTCCATCTGCAAAGATCTTATTTCCAGATGGACATGAATTTGGGGGGGATACTATTAGTATACGTCAGATTAGGCTGCTATAACAATACCACAGACTGGTTGGCTTAGACAATAGAAATTTATTTTCTCACAATTCTGAGGGCTGGAAAGCCCAAGATTAAGGTGCTAGCAGGGTTGATGTCTGATGAGGGTTCTCTTCCTGGTTTGTAGCTGCCTTTTCACTGCGTGCTCAAATGGCCTTTCCTCTGTTCATGACCAGAGAGAGAGAGAGAGAAATCTGGTGTCTCTTCATTTTCTTATAAGGACACCAATAGGTCCTATCTCCAATAGAGTTACATGGGGGATTGGGGCTTCAACATGAATTTTGGGGGAACATAATTAGATCCCAACACTATTCAACTTGGTACTAGCTGTGTGGTCTTGGGTAAATTACTTAACCTCCCTGGGTGTCAGTTTTCACATCAGTAAAGTGGAAACAGCATTCCCTGTCTCAGAGAGTCACCGTGAAGATTACCCATGATAACATACATGAACCCCTTACCACAGAGCTCGGAACACAGTAGGTTCTCAAGCCACGAAATTCCCTCTGCTCTCTAAGCTCATCTTCCATGGGATTGGTCAGAGCCCTACCAGCAGTTTGCTAAAACCGCTTTCCTGTTGCTGGCCTCATGTGGCCTCCAAAATGTGAGAGATTAAATTTCTGTTATTTCAAGACACTGAGTTTGTGGAACTTTTTTACAGCAGCCATGTGGCATTAATACATCCTTTTGGATATTTTCCTATGAAGGTCAAATGCACTGGACACAAACATGGGCCAATAGTATGTATTTTGAACAACATGCCCATCCCTACCTTGCTATTCCTTTCTTTGGTTTCCTGTCACCAGTGAGAGTCTGCCCCCTTTTGTTCTGCTAACATGGTCAACCCCTGTGTTGCTCAAGACTACAACGTTGCACCTTGGTCATTAAAGCATGCCTAAAACTACTACCACGACCAATGCCCAGGAGCATTCCTAGGTTGGAGGCCAGGCTAAAGTCCTGATGTGGCAGCTAGTGAGTTACCTTGAAGAGGTGCAAAGGAAGTAAACCTGGCTGGAGGGGGACGTATGGTCCATCCCTGACAGTTTGTTACAACAGCCAACATTTAGTGAGAGACAACTTTTTCCCCCATTTTATTTGTGTCTATTTTTGTGGGGTACAGTGTGTTGTTTCAATACATGCATATCCTACACAGTGATTCACTTAGTTCACCCCTAATCTTCCCACACCCCCCCCCACCCCTTTCAACCTCTGGTAACCATTATTCTACTCTCTCTCTTTTTTTAAAATTATTTTTTTATTTTTTTATTATACATACATGTGGGGTACAATGTTGATTTTCAATAATTGTGTAGAATGTGTGATGGTTAGATCAGTATAGTTAGCTTATTCATCATTACAATATGCAATCATTCTTTGTCTCCATTGACCAATTCCTCATTAACCCACTTCCCCCTCCCCCTCCCCCTTTCTACCTCTAGTTTTCTAAAAGTTCAGTGTATTACTGTGATTGTTGTTTCTCATTCTCTCTGTCTCTCTTTATTGTTCATTTGTTTATTTATGGATTCAGTTCCTGGTTGACTGAGAACATGTGGTATTTCTCTTTCTGTACCTGGGTTGTTTCACTTAGAATAATTTTCTCCAGGCTCATCCATGTTGCTGCAAATGGTAGAATTTCATTCTTTTTTATGGCTGAATAGTATTCCATTGTGTGTATATACCACAATTTCCTTGTCTAGTCATCCATTGATGGACATTTAGGTTGGTTCCATCACCTGGCTATTGTAAATACAGTTGCAGTAAACAACGGAGTGCAGGTATCCCTTCGACCTGATGTATTCCAATCCTCTGGATGTATCACCAGGAGTGGGATGGCTGGATCAGGATTGAGGACTGGGCAATGACTTTCTGAATAACACCCCAAAAGCACAAGCAACAGAAGAAAAAGCAAACAAATGGGATTTTATCAACTAAAAAGCTTCTGTACAGCAAAGGAAACAATCAATAGAATGAAAAGAAATCCTACAGAATGGGAGAAAATATTTGCAAAATATGCATCTGACAAGGGATTAATATCCAGAATATACAAAGAGCTCAGACAACTTTATGCAAAAAAACAAATAATCAAATTAAAAAATGGGCAAATGAGCTGAACAGACATTTCTCAAAGGAAGACATCCAAATGGCCAACAGGTATATGACAAAATGCTCAACATCACTAATCATCAGGGAAATGCAAATCAAAAGCACTTCGAGATATCACCTCACCCCAATCAGACTGGCTATTATAAAAAAGACAGAGAGTAACAAATGCTGGTGAGGTTGTGGAGAGAGAGGAACCTCCTGCACTGTTGGTGGGACTGTAAATTAGTCCAGACAGTATGGAGAATAGTACGAAGTTTCCTTAAACAACTACAGAGAGAACTTCCATTGTGATCCAGCAATCTTACTCTCTCTCTTTTTTTAAACACACAAAGATTTACATCCTTACTGCAAAAAAAACTCTTAAAAATGAATTAGAAAAATCTAAGCAGAAATTTGGCAAAGGACATGAGCAGATATCTCATACAACCCAAAGAAACACATGTGGTTAATAGGTACATTCCAGTATCTGCTTGCAGGTGGGGGTGGGGCTGGCCCGGCCCCTATCTCAGGATCCCGGGTGTCAGCGGGTTTCATTGCTGGCCTGGATGTGTGGTGGGGGTGGGGCTGAGGCCCATGGCCCTTGGAGAGATGACTTTTGTCAGGTTTGGAGAGCTTTCCAAAGATTATTTCCTTTATTTATTACCCCAACCCCGTATGGGTGGTTGTCTCATATACCCTTTTTTCCAGATGAGGAAAAGAGAAGCACAGAGAGGTAAAGTGACATGTTCAAACTGACATGACTCTTACATGGTAGAGCCAGGAACCTAGGCATTCAGGATTCAGAATAAGTGCCCATTGGTGCTGTGGTGATTAAGATGTCATCCGGAAGGAAACTGATTCTGGGCAGTGAAGGCCCTGCCCGAAGCTCAGCCAGGCCATTCCCAGGAGCTCTCCAGAAGGCTGGGCCGAGTGGGCCTGGCCTCCCTTCCTCCACTGAGACCACCATACTTGTTCCTTCTCCCCAGACTCAGTCTCCCCTCCCGGCCTCTTATGGTGGCCTCACCTCAACTCCCAGCCCCTCATCTTCTCAGAGCACAGGCCCCTTTGCCCCTCTCCCTTGACCTCCCACAAATGCCACTGCTCCCTGGGACTCCACACCCAGGACTCTGCTGTGCTCCAGGAGCTGTGGGCCAGAAGCACAATCTCTCCTGCCCACTTCCGCTGCCCCTGTGGGCTCTCCAGCCCTCCGGGCTCTCCCAGCTCAGCCCCCCCTCCCCCCAGCACAGACTTTTCAGGGAGAACAGGGAAGCCACCTGCAGGGCTTTGGCTCCTGCCCTTGCAGTGCTCTCCTCTTTCCAAACCCAGTTCTCAGAAATCCCCCTTGGTGCACTGTCCCATAACACCCGGCAGCTTCCTCCTGTACCTCTGTTGCCTAGCAGTGTCCCAGAGAGCCACCTTCTAGTCGAGACTGCACCTGTTATAAATTCATACTGCAGAGCCTTGGTCCAGTCCTTTTGGCTTCTCGATATCCTGGTCTTCACTACCTGCGCTCTGGCCTCGGGACTGCCTTGCCCGTAGCTGCCTTTCCACATCTTCTCCCCATTGGGTACCACCATCTTTATTCTTTATCCCATTGCATATCTTCTCAACAGAGTGGTCTACACTCCCTGTTTTCATTTGTCACAGATCCCATATTCATAAATCCTAGAAATCCAGCTCTGTCTTCCCCTCCTTTGGGGAATTGCCACCTGTGACCCCCTAAATGTCAAATCCTATGGCATTTTTGCAGTCCCTACTACCCTTAGTATCTCAGTTTCATTTGAGTCCATGGACAGCATCTTCTTTCTGAACATTCTGTGTCCACTACTACCCAGGCCTCAGGTGTACTGTCCACAAGTCAACTTATTCCACAGCACAGTGTGGGGGCCATATCTCTGATTTAAGGTAGCACTGCCTTCAGCACTATGCATGAGTGGTCCTTGCCCTGCGACCTGCCCTTTAAGGATAGGCATGGCTGGAGGAGGGCCAGAGCAATACCTGCTAAAGTAAATGACCCATGGCAGGGGCAAGAAATCCAAAGGATCCAGGGGTAGTGCTAGACCAGAGTTGATACCTACCACTTTTAGACCATGCTCCAGTTACCCAAGACTGAAGAATTCCCTGCCCAAACTGCTTGTAGCCTGCTGCTAGTACCTCTTCTTGAGAGTGGACCAAGCCATTGACATGTGCAGCCCTAGCCCCAAGAGGTGGTTGTTTTGGGGGAGTGTGGTCAAATTGTGGATGTGCATGCGCAGGTGTCCACAAGCATGTAAAGGAAGCCCCTCACAGCATTGGATGGAGTGGGAATGGGAAGAGAAAGGGAACAACTTCAGGCCAGCAGCTGGGGGATGACTCCACACCATCAAGTTCAAATGTAGAACTCTGAGGAAGCTAAGAATTTTAGATTTGGACCTACTCTTCTGGTCATTAGGAAGGTATAATTGTAAAGCTAGGAGGATAGAATATATTTTTATCTAACACCATATTAACTTCATTAAAAACTTAAATATTTAAACATAGAGTGCACAGCCCTCCATTTGTTCTCTATTGCTGGGACCCACAAATGTTAGGGGTGGCTATGGACTCAAGAGTCCTCTCTTGTTCCACCAGCCAGCCTGTCTTGCCATTCTGACTTCCTTTTTGGTTCCCTATTATTTGAGGGATATTTTTCAGGGCCTTCTCTAAGGGAATGTCAGTGGGAGCAGAAGGAAAGTCACTCTTTAGAATCCAGAGGGCTTTTGGAAATCATCTGCTTCCCTCTCACATGCATCCTGACTTCAGGATTGTATAGATGGGAAAACTACAGCCTATTCTCTGTAACAGCTCAGGCTACTACTGCAGTCAGCAGCCACATGAGGCTATTTAAATGTAAATCTAAATTAATTAAGAATTAATTACAATTAAAATATCACTTCCTCAGTTTCACTAGCTACATTTCAAGTGTTCACTAGCTACATGCAGCTAGTGGCTGCCACATTGGAGGTAGAGAACACTTCCATCATTGTGGAAAGTTCTGTTGGACAGTGCTGGGTTAGAAATGAGGTTTAAACCATTCTGAGGTGCTACAGATATGTTATCTCTCAAATTCTTCCTGAACAAGCATTACCAGAGATGAGTAAGATGCCTCTTCCCTCCATTTGAGCATAAATGTGATGTTTACCTTTCCCAAACAATCATATTGCATAAGAAAATTCAGCTAGTGAAAAATGTCAGTGTATCCGGGAACTTCAGGCATTTTACCACAAAAATAAAAGACTAGGAAAGGGCTAAGTTTTCCCCTTACCATCAAAGTTTCACGGTGATTTGATTTTGGATCCCATATAAGAGACTAAACTATAAAAGGAAAGATTCCATAATTCTTACAGAGTACTGAAGAAATGTGGTTTATTTGCTGGGGATTGATTTTTCAAGCTGGCCTTCTTAATATATCTTTGTATTAAACAGAGTATCCCACTGTGATTCAAGGAGAGGATTGTTGCTGTGATTCTTTTGCTAATCCTCCTTTTGACATAGCCCCAGGTAAGATTACTAAACACTTCTGTCTAAGCCCACAGTTTCACACAGGATAGCGTTCTAGGAAAAAGCATGTAATCACACATCATATGTAGCTAAATGAAAGCTTATGAGCCCCAAAGGCATTTGTTCCTCTAAGGGAGTCTCCTTCTCCAGAATGCAGCATGAAGTATTGTTGCCTGGAGCTGATGTGGTCCTACTGAGCTTTCATAGAAATTATTTACTGTCATTTCCATTCCTGAAGAGGTCTTCAAAAATCTGTAATTATAAAAACTTAGAGCTGAGGATACTTCTAGAAATCATAAACTAAAGTCCAGAGAGTGGAAGCCATTTGTTCAAACTGAAGAGAGCCAAAAATAGAGATCAAGCCCTTTGAACCTGTGTTCAGTGGCCATTTACATGCTGGTCAGCAGATAAAAAGTTGGCAAACTAATGGCCAGAGAGGTAAGTACATAGAGTGTGAAGAGTGTATGTTGTCATATAAGCAAAGAGAAGAGAGCATTTCAAAAAGGAGGGAGTGGTTAACTGTTTATCAAATACAGTGGAGATGCCAAGGAAGATAAGAGATGGAAAATATCCATTGAACTTATCAGTGTGAAGGTTGTTGGATGACCTTGCCAAAGGCAGTTTCAGGAGAGTGTTAGAGGAAAATCTAGGTTCTAATGGGCTGAAAAGTGAAGGAAGCTACCACTTAAAGATGATAGATTGAGAGCTCCTATTAATCTTTAAAACCCTACTGAGACACCACTGAAAAAGGGTAAAAAGTATAAATCAATGATAAAGAGAACATGAGATAGTCCCATAGAAAAGAGATTCCAGTGACTATCTGCAGGGCATAATGTAGATGAAAGAATCACAACTGACAGAGCAGGGTGAAAGAAGCTGCCTCCCGGAGTGTATAAAGAAGGGGATGTTGTTAAGGAGGGATGCAGTTTTGTGGAAGAACCCTAGACACAATTAGGATTTAGAGATCTGGAAGACAAGAGAGAAATATGAGGCTGAAAAAAATGGGTGGAGGGGCTGTTTGAAAGCCAGTATGTAGAGGTATGGAGCTGGGGACCAACCCCTCCTTCCTCAACCAGACAAGGAGCATCCCCAAAACAGCAATTCCATGTGGGTGGCCCAACACAACCACAGCTGCTGGGAAAGTGGCTAGATGTCACAACTACCATACAGATGGCCCGCCAGTCACTGGAGTGCATTGATACAAGGAGAGTCACCATCAGAGACCAAAGAAAAGAAGAAGATGTCTCTCTCCATAAAGCCCATTCCATTTGCTTTTTAGTTTGATATAATCCCATTCATTTATTTTTCCTTTAGTTGCCTGTGCTTTTTGGGTCCTATTCATGAAGTCCATACCCACTCCTGCTTCCTGGAGTGTTTCCCCTATGTTTTCTTTAAGGAGTTTTATTGTTTCAGGATGTATATTTAATTCTTCAATCTGTTTTGAGTTGATTTCGGTATATGGTGAAAGGGATGGGTCTAGTTTCATTCTCCTACATATGAGTATCCAGTTTTCCCAGCACCACTTGTTGAAAAGGCAGTCTCTTCCCCAGTATGTAGATTTGCTGCTTCTGTCAAAGATCAGATGGCTATAGGCGTATGGATTGCTCTCTGGGTTCTCTATTCTATTCCATTGATCCGTGTGTCTTTTTATGTCAGTACCATGCTGTTTTGGTTATTATAGCTTTGTAGTATAGTTTAAAGTCAGGTAGTGTTATACTTCCAGCTTTATTTTTTTGGCTCAGGATTGCTGGAACCAGCCCAAATGTCCATCATCTGATGAGTGGATAAGGAAACTGTGGTGTATCTACACAGTGGAATACTACTATGCTATAAAAAAGAATGAAATCTACCATTCACAACAACATGGATGGACTTAGAGAAAATTATATTAAGTGAAACAAGTCAGGGACAGAAAGAAAAATACCACGTGTTCTCACTTATTTGTGGAAGCAAAAAATAAATAAATAAACACACACAAATAAGGGGGTGGGGGAGAAGACAGAATAACCACAAAAATTCCTTGATCTATTTAAGTTAAGTGAACAGATATCATGTGGGGGGCAGAGGGGAGGGGGTGGAGAGGAATGGTTAAAGGGGCATGAAAATCAACTACAATGTATATTGAGCAGTAAAAAACAAACAAACAAACAAACAAACAAAAAACATTCCAGAGTGACAGAAGAAGCATGTGCTCTATGATAATACTGGGGGACCTGATCACACCTTTCAGCATTGGACAGATCATCTAGGCAACAAACCAACAGAGAAACCATTACTCTTTCAGAAGGAGAGAAGAAATCTGGGATTATCTGAGGCAGGAGTGGGGAGGGAGAGGGGGATAGGGAAAGATTGGACAAGAGGCATAAAGAATAAGTATGATTTGTAATAATATGTATGCTAATAATATTGGTTTGATCAACATATGTCAATGTTGAACACCTCAAATGTGTATAATCAATTAAAAAAAAAAAAAAAAGAAAGCCAGTATGTAGAGCAGTTGGACCACTGCATCCAAGAATACAGGTATCATTTCTGGGGAGGAAAACTCTCCTCAAAGAAAATGAAATTGGTTGAGAACTTCCAATTCCAGGAATATGGCATGCTAGGTTAATTGGACCAACTCATTTGCTAAAAACAACCAGAGAAGTTAGATAAAATATATATAAAATCTTAAGAGCAAAAAAGGTCTGAGGAGAGGAAAAGAAATTATAAATCTGAAATCTAAGGAAACATGATAACTCAGAAAGGTTAATGGAATTACCTACATTCTGAGGAGTTTGGCTGATTCTGGGAAGCTTGAACTTAGGGCTTGACAGCCTCCTCAGGCAAAGGGGATATAAGTTAAAGACCAGGCTGTACCACAATAAAGAGTCTAAGAGAAGATCTTCCCTCACAGTAAATCGGGACACTAAAATTCTATAACCTCAAGGTAAGGGCAAAACAGAAGTATACCTACCCCTTTCCCCCCAGGTGACTTCAAGGGAACTTGATTGAATCGGTAATCAAAAACCTCCCAACAAAGAAAAGTCCAGGGTCTGATGGCTTCACTAGTGAATTCTACCAAACATTTAAAGAAGAATTAACACCAATCCTCCTCAAAATCTTTCAAAAAATTGAAGAGGATAAAACACTGCCAAACTCATTCTATGAGGCAAGCATTATGCTGGTACCCAAACCAGACAAGAAACCACGAGAAAAGAAAACTACAGACCAATATCCCTTATAAATATTGATGCAAAAATTATAAACAAAATACTAGCAAACCAAATTCAGCAGCACATTAAAATGATTACGCACCATGACCAAGGGGGATTTATTCCTGGAGTGTAAAGATGGGCCAACACACAAAAATCAATCAGTGGAATACACCACATTAACAGAATGAAGAAAAAAAAAAAAACCCACATGGTTATCTCAATTGATGCAGGAAAAGCATATGACAAAACTCAAGACCCTGCCATGATAAGAACACTCAGGAAACTAAGAACAGAAGGAAACAACCTCAACATAATAAAGATCGTATGAAAAACCCACTGCTAACATCATACTCAATGGTAAAAACTGAGAGCTTTTTCTCTAAGACCAAGAACAAGACAAGGATGCCCACTCTCACCACTTCTATTCAACATAGTACTGGAAGTCTTACCCAGAGGAATTAAGCAAGTAAAAAACAAAAACAAAAACCCAAAAGGGATCCAAATTAGAAAGGAAAAAGTAAAACTACTTCTGTTTACAGATAACATGATCTTATATGTAGAAAACTCTTAAAGATTCCACAGCAAAATTGTTGGAACTAATAAATGAATTCATCAAGGTTGTAGGATACAAAATCAACACATAAATTTCAGTTGAGTTTTTATCCACTAACAATGAACAACCTGAAAAGAAAATTAAGAAAACAATTCCAGTTACAAATAGCATCAAAAAGAATAAAATACATAGGAAATAAAATTAACCAAGGAGGTAAAAGACTTATATACTGAAAACTACAAAACATTGTTGCAAGAAATTAAGAAGAAACAAACAAATAAGAAGATGATCCTGTGTTCATGGGCCGGAAGACTTAATATTGTTAAGATGTTGATTCTGTCTAAAGTGATCTACAGATTCAATGCAATCTCTATCAAAATCCCAATGACAATTTAAGAATAAAAATAGAAAAAATTTATTCTAGAGCTCATATGGAATCTCAAGGGACCTCAAATAACAGCCAGAACAATCTTAAAAAAGAACAGAGTTGGAGGTCTCACACACTTCCTGATTTAAAAACTTACTACAAAGCTGCAATTATCAAAACAGTGTGGTTCTGGCATAAAGACAGATGTATAGACTAATGGAATACAATAGCAAGTCCAGAAATAAACCCTCACATATATTGTCAAATGATTCTTGACAAGAGTGCCAAGATCATTCAATGGGAAAGGGCAGTCTTCACTTATATTACACAACATGTAAATTTAACTCAGAATGATCAAATAACAATGTAAGAGCTAAAACCATGAAACTCTCAGGAGAAAACATAGGGGAAAAGCATCATAACATTATATTTGGCAATAATTTCTTGGATATGAACCAAAAGCACAAGCAACAAAAGAAAAAAATAGATACATTGGACTACATAAAAATTAAAAACTTTTGTGTATCAAAAGATACTATCAATAGTATGGTGCTTCCTAACAAAATTAAAAGTGGAATGAAATAAAAGTCTAGCAATTTCACTTCTAGATATATAGATATATAACCCCCAAAATTCAAAGCAAGGACTCAAACAGATATTTGCACACTCATGTTCATAGCAGCATTATTCACATCACAACAATCAAAACATAAAAACAACCTATGTGTCTATCTACAGGTGAATGAATAAACAAAATGTGGGATATACATATTGTGGAATGTTATTCAGTCATAAAAGGGATTGAAGTACTGACACATGCTACAACATAGATGGACCTTGAAGATATTATGCTAATTGAAAGAAGCCAGTCACAAAAGACTATGTGTTATATGATTTCATTCATATGAAATATCAAGAACAGGAAAATTCAAAGATACAGAAAATAGAATGGTGGTTTCCAGGGTATGGGAGAGGGATTAATGGGGAGATATTGTTTAATGGGTATGGAGTTTCAGTTTGGAAAGGTAAAAACGATTCTGGAGATGGATGGTGGTGATTGTTGCACGACACTGTGGATATACTTATTGCCACTGAACTGTACATTTAAAAATGGTTAAAATGGTAAATTTTATGTTATCATATTTTACTACAATAAAAAATTTAGATGTAACTAAAAAATTGAAATAGAAATCAGAAATAATACTGTACTGTAATTATTAAAGAAGTTTAATCAGTAATTAAAATCTTCCATAAGGAAAACTCTAGACCAGATATCACCACCAAATATTTAAAGAGTCTTACAGTCTTACACAATTTTTCCAAAGAATGGGAAACTAGGGGATACTTCCCAACTTATAAAGCCAGCCAAATTTTGATACCAAACCTCAAAAGGATGGTACAAGAGAGGAAATATAGAGGGTAACTTCACTCATGAACAGAAATGCAAAACCCTAAACAAAATATTACCAAATAGAATCCAGCAACAAATCAGAAGAATGACCAACTTGAGTTTATCTCAAAAATACAAAGTTGGTTTACCACTAGAAAATGAAACAACGTAAATTTATCACATTAACAGAGAAACCTTGTATTTCAATAGAGCAGATTACGTATTTGATAAAATTCAATATGCAGTCATGTTAAGAATTTTGGGCAAACTAGGAGTTGAAGGGGACTTCCTTAACTTGATAATGGTAAAAAAACTTACGAGTAGCATTACACTCAATGGCAATACATTGGAATCCTTCACTTTGAGATCAAGATAAGGCAAAGATGCCTGCCATCTTCATTTCTACTGAAGATTATATTGAATGTCCCAACTACCACTGTGAGGCAAGGAAAGGAACAGAAAAATCAAAACTGGCCTTATCCACAGATGATATGGTTGCTTATATAGAAAATCCAAATGAATCAACAGACAAATTATTAGGATTAATGACCATTTGGCAAATCTGTTGGGATTTACAATAGTATCAAAATATTCCAAGTATCTTGAGATGAAACTATCAAAGGCTCTGCAAGACCTGTTTCTGAAAGACTTTGAAATAAATGGGAAGATATATTGTGTTAATGGATTGAAAACCTCAGTATTGAAAGGATGTCAATTCTCCTTAAATTAATTGATTTCTATGCTTTCCCAATAAAAATTGAGCAGGGATGTGTGTGTGTGTGTGTGTGTGTGTGTGTGTGTGTGTGTTATATGGTGTCTGTGCCTAAAACTTGACAAGATTATTCTAACCTTTATATGGAATGCAAAGGGCCAAGAATACCCAAGACATTTTTTTTTTTTTGTCTTTTTGTCTTTTTTCGTGTCCGGCAACGGATCGCAACCCTCAGTGTCACGCCCGTACCGGGCCGGGACCGGCAACGGGATCGCAACCCTCGGTGCTGCTCCCGCACCTCGCTCAGCCAGTGAGCGGGAACCGGTCTGTATGTGGGATCTGAACCCTCAGCGGGAGCGCCACTGCACTCCCAAGCGGTGCACTGTAGCAGTGCGCCACTGGGCCGGCCCCACCCATGACATTTTGGAAGAAGAAAAAGGTGGTGGGAATTGCCCTACTGTATGTCAAAACTAATTTAAAGCTCTAGTTATTAAAAGAGTGTGGTTTTGGCATAGGGATAGAAAAGTTAACTGACTAAACAGACCAGAGAGTCCCAGAAACACACCCACAAGTATATGGGCATTCAGTATTTGATTGACTTGACAGTGCAGATTAGTGGGGTAAGAACTAACTATTCAACAAATGGCTCTCTGACAATTAGGTTTCTGAATACATGTGTAAAAATAAAATTAGATTCCTGCCTCACACAGTACATCAAAATCAAGCCCAGATAGATTAAAGACCTAATGTGAGAGGAAGAATTATAAAGCTTTTACAAGGTAGTATAGAAGAATATCTCCATGACTTCAGGGTAGGGAAGAATATCTTTAAAAAAAAAAGGTCACCTAAAGCACTACCCAAAGCAGCCCAAGAGCAGCTGTTGGTAGCCAGCCTGAAAAGAGAAGCCTTGTTGTCTTGGCGGCAAGAAAAACAGCCCAACATATTCTTAGTTGTATATGACCAACTGACACCTATTCAAAAGCAAGGTCAAAAAGAGCTTGAGTGTATATTCGGGTTGCTCACCCACATCTGCATATGGGTGTGTGAAGCGCAGTTTGTGGTGTGGAAGGCACTTGTGCCAACTCAGCCTCTTGAGGCACCAGAGCAATTGGTGGAGGGGGTGGGGGAGGAAGTCTGCCTTCCAGGTCCTGGATGAGGCCTGGGATCCTGGGCTTTATCTGCCACCCCCAAGCCCAGGGAAACATTCAACTAGCTAACTCCATCCCAGAATAAGCCCTCCCTATCACGCTGACCACGAATCCAGCAGTCCTGACTGTGGGGAGACAGGAGAGGATGTGCCTGATGGAAAAGAGTGCCTCACCTCCCAGAGCCTCCATTACCTGATATTAATGCCAGCCTCACTGGGTTGCTGTGAGGAATAAATGAGATGAGGCACTGTGCCTGACACGTACAGGCCACTGATAAAGAGCGACAATTGTCATTGGTCAGAGGGCTGCTGAGTTGCATCTCTCTGAAGAGGGGCTAGGTAGATCCAGAAGCTTTCTTCAAGGTTGCAGAACATGGCAGAGGGGAAGGAGGGAAGGAAAGGGTTTGGTGACCACCTCAAAACCCTTTCTAATCAGATTACTTCAGTTTTTTCCATAAAAGCCAAAGGGGGTGCCCAGTGGAAGGAAAGTCACAAAAATACCTTTTTTTGGGGGGGGGGGTGGATTAATGTGGCACAGGGAGAACAAGAAACAGTGAAAAGAATACTGGGCAGATAGAGCTATTTGATTAGAAAGTGGAACTTAAATATGAACTATCTGTTTCAGAGAAGACAGAAGCCCCGGGATTTCTAGCTAATTGTCAGCAGGTGTTCTGAGGATACAGGAGAGGAGGGGGCTTCTTTTTGACACGCACCTCATCAGGGGCTCCTCAGATCAGAGCCTTGTAGGCCAGGCTGGAGGAAAAGTCCCTGAAAATGCCTTTGGTTTCTGTTCTAAATGGGGGCTCGGCGTGGGCACAGTGTTCTGGAATGCAGTGTCTGCTCCATCTAATTCTTTGGGGCTTTAAGTCTTGCAAACAGGTGCTGGCTTCAGCAAAGAACAAAAGTGAGGTCTTGGAGTCCTTCTGAGCCGGGCTACTGAGGGTTATCCGTGGCTGATCCTAAGTGAGTCAAATATGCTAACTCAGCATTGGTTGGTAAAGGGGTTTCCTTTCTCCCTTTCACCCCTTTCCCCGAAAGGAACTCAGTCAGCTCTTGGGAGAACCAGTGCTCCAGAGTCAGGCACGAGATGTTGCCTGCAAACAGTGAGGCATTGTAGTTAGGCACAGACTCTGGAGCCAGACTGCGTGAGTCAGACTTTTGGCTCTACCACTTATTATCTGTTAAACCTGGGGCAGGTGACTCAACCTCTCTGGGCCTTAGTAAAGCAGGGAAAATAATTGTGCTTATCTCATAGGGCTATCGTCAGGATTAAATGAGAATATATGAGCAAAGCACTGAGAACAGTGTCTGGCATACGTACGTGTTAGCTACTATTAGGGGCTGAGTGGATCTGCTGGGGAGAAAAAGAACCAGTTTGGGCCCCGATGGGTACTACCCATGGCCTATGTCCTGCAGTAGGGTGGGCTGAAGCAGAACTCCCAGAGCAAGTGGTGGGAGGGCTCGTTGCGTCAGAAGCCATGAGGATGATTAATAAAAGGGACAATCTTTAAATGCACAGGTGATCATGTTTGGCTGGAACAAGAAGCTAAGAAAATGGATATTGTTCATTAAGCTCTAATTAGCAGGTAAATTATACATGGGGAAGAGAGTCCAAGTGTTACTACAGGTAATTAATGTGCTGCTTCTCTCCCTGGTTACCCTTTGATTTGAACTACCTACGCTGTAGTCTTTTTCAGGTGCTAAGATCCTGTAAATACTGGCTGCTAATTATTTTGGTGAGCCCCGAATTGCACTAAAGGAAATGGATGTGTCCTGCTCTCCTTAGTAGATCTAACCATGATGAATTAAGCCCAGAGGATTTGGAGAGGACAATTATTCTCTCTGTTCATTTAACAAATGTGAGCAATGTCTCCATGTTGGTAATGTAAATGTGACCAGACGTAGTGTGATTGAGAAAAAACCCAGCACCTGTCCCAAACTGCTCTTGAGTTGGCTGATGTCATGACCTGGCTGACTCTCAGTTCCAGTGACTTGATTCCTACCTAAATCCTTGTCAGTTCCTTTGAGGCTTCAGTCTTACTCTTGGAGTCCTGGCCCCACCCTCAACCTGGAATCAGACCTCCCTTAGCGTGGGCTGGCCCCATGCTCCCCTGATACCCCGATTTCCCATCCTGAGTTCACCCAGCCACCTTAAACTTTGGATCTGACCTGTCTCAAAGCCAACCATCCTCTATACTTTCATTCTGACCGATGTCAAGAAATTTGATTGTTATTTCTTATGGAAAAGATACAAGTTGAGTCAGTGAAGTGTTGGGGGGTGGGCAGTGAAAGGCAAGTCACTCTGTATGTCCCATTCCATCTGACATACTCATGGTAGCCTGGGATGCTGGTGAGTGTCCATTGGAGGGCTTTTACCAGAAACTAGAGGCTAAAGGGAAAAGGCCTTGGGGCCTGAGCCAAATGGGTGCAGAGTCTCTGATATCCCAGAGAGCCCCTGTCCCCTATGGGAGTGTAACAGAATAGAGTTAGACAGAGTATTGGAAACTTTCATCATCATCATCGTCGTCATCATAGCTAGTGGTACTTACATGTATTATCTCATTTAACCCTCCCTTCAACCCAATGATAAGGCACCATAATTATTTGCATTTTATAGTGAAGTAACAGACACAGAGAGGCTAAGTGACTTGCCCAAGGTCACACAGCTGACCACTGGCAGAGATAGGTTCAAGTTTGTTTTTACCTTCGAGAATTGAGCCATATGCAGTCCTCATTCGTCAAGCATCTACTTGATGCTGAGGTGGGAGCAGTGGGAGAGGCAGGGCCTGGGTGGGCAAAATGGCTCCCAGGCTCCAGTGTACCTTCCCATGAAAAGGTAGACATCCCAAAGATGAGGAAATGAATGGAGAGTGTCTTGCTTGTATTCAAACTGAAAGATATTTTCACTCTTATCGGGATTGCACCAAATTTTCACTTTGCCAGTTTTGTATATTAGAGCATCAACCAGTGATCTGATGTGGCCTTAGCAAATGATCTGATAACTTCAAAGGAGCATTGGCCAGAGAAAGGGTGGAGTGCTTGGGACAGCCCGGGGGTGAGGGGAGGTGTGAGCTGGCAATAAGAGGCCATCTGCTTGTCTATCTTGGGCCACAGCTTCATGGAGCTAAAGGAGAACTCAAAAGGTGCATAGCAGCATTACTCATAACAGCTGAAAAGTGGCAAGAAACCAAGTGTCCATCAATGGGTGGGAGGATAAACAAGATATGGTCTATCCATACTGATCCATGCTACTACATTGATGAACCACAAAACATTATGCTAAGGAAAGAAGCTGGACACAAAAGGTCACATATTATATGGTTCTGTTTATATGAAATGTCCAGATAGGCCAATCCATAGAGATGGAAAGCAGATTAGTGGTTTCTAGGAGCTGGGGGTTGGGAGGAGTGGGGAGTGACTGCTGATGGGTACAGAATTTCCTTTTGGGGTGATGAAAATGTTCTAAAATTACATACATTAGATAGGGGTGATGGTTGTACAACTCTGTGAATATACAAAAAAGCTACTGAATTATACACTTTGAAGGGTGGATATTATGGTATGTGAATTATATCTCAATATAATTAAATATATAATATAAATATAGTAAAAAGAACAACAACAACAAAAAAGGGAACACAGAGTCTACCCTATGGAGTCCCAGAACAAAACACTATCTTATGAAGCCCGGCTGTGGGAGAAAGGCCCTGGGCTGAGAAGGGATCAGGCCTTTTAAGTCTGGGCTGCTCCACTAAAGTTGGATGACTTTGGGCAAGTCCTTTCACCTCACTGGGTCTCAGTTTCCCCATCTGTTTAATGACATTGTTGTGAGAAAATATATCCTCAATGAGCTTTTGAAAACAGTAAAATGCTTATTTAAAACTATACTCACTAATTGCAGGCAAGATATTATTGTAGTATTAGAGGGTTAAACAGAGAGCCTACATGGTTTGATGAATGGTGACCTTCCACCATTGCCACCAAATCAGAGATCTGGAGATTCAGGCACTATCTCCATGTGTGCAGAAAGACCACCCATTCCTGACCAGAAACCACTTGCTTGCTCTCTCTCATTTCTGAGAGAATGTCTCAGATCTCCTTTATTTGGATTCTTTACCTTAATAGCTTTCAAATCTCAAGGAAGTGTTTCTGTCCAATCCCGGTTACTAGGGCTTCCTAGCAGTCCTTTTAGAAAGATACTTAATTAAAAATCCTTTTGAACCTCAAACCATACACAATGCACTCTACCCAATAAAGGGCTCCCCCATAACTGTTCCAAACTAATTGAACTTATTGTACGTGAGACTTGTCCTGCCCTTGCAAACAGGGACTGATTCTGTCCCTCACATGTATTCATATAACTGATTCAGTATATCGTTTTTCTTAATATTGGGGCAACGCTCAGAATCTTTATTAAAACTACTTCATAAAAATAAGACAATTAATTTAACCAGATACAAAATTCTCTCCCGTTAGATTATTAAAACATTCTCCTCTTTCCATTTGTCTAGGATTGAAAAACCCAAGTCCCACGAGGTCATGGTCAAGTCGTGTCCGAATAAGGGTTGGGGATAGGGGGTCAGCTCTCCCTGTCTCTCCTACCCGCTCCTCCCAGGGCAGTCCAGGCCACATCCACAGGGAATTCCCAGTGCCCGGGGGCTCCGCTACCTCTACGCCACCTCATCTAAGAAGTACAGCACTGGAGTGGATCAATGCCTAAAATAGTTTGCAAGCTCTCCCTACAGGTTTGATCGAGGCAGGGAGAATCTACTGTCTTAAGCCACTGGAATGTTTGCCCCCCACCCCCCTTTTTCCTTCAAATTTACTTTATTTGAATTCAAAAGCGCTCCTTCCCACAGGTGAAAGGATCCAAACCCTCCGAGAAGCGGCGCGAACAGCCCGATGTGGATCCTATAGAATGCTCCACGGTGTGGACGGGCTTTGGGCAGCTGGCGTTATTTCGGGGCTCACAGCGGTGTAGGGAGCATGGAAGAGCCGGTCCTTGGGCTGCGTTTACGGAAAAATTCTGGCCGAATCCAGCCGTGCGACAGTGCGCGGCTCGGGTTGCAGCCAGGGGGGAGCAGTGAGATAATGAATGTGACAAAGCTCCAGGCGGGAAATTGTAATTCGCGCCCGATTCTATTCTCTTTAGCGAGCGCGGAATGGGGGTGGGGGCTTCATCTTCAAGCAAGGGGACACGTTTTCACTTTGGGCTTTGTAGCTAGAGAAAGTGCGTGCAATCGGTTTTCAGCAGTAGCTGTTTTTCCGTTCAAGGTCTTAATGTTGAAGTCCGTCGCGGAACTCGCCCTCAGCCCCGCTACCGTGTCCTCCCCCATCCCCATCTCCACCCCCACCCCACCCCCCCCCCCGCCGG
>NW_007733764.1:23335-24195 GCF_000696425.1 Galeopterus variegatus | reverse complement strand
CCCCCCCTCCACCCCCCCCCCACCCCCACCCCCGGGGGCAGGAGGGCGGCTGCGTTCAGGCGGTGGCACTCCCAGCCAGGGCAACCCCTCTCCCCTACAGCGGCAAGAAGGCTGGTCTGGAACCAGTTTCCAGGTGTTTGCTGACATTCTTCTGGGAGATTTTACGAGAGCCGTAACTTTTAGTAGCCGGCAGAAATCCACTCCCCTGAACAAGGCTGTTGAGGAAGCGAGTATCCGAATCGCGCCCCTTTAGTGTAGCCCAAACATTCGGATTTCCAGGGGCTTGCGCGCTTGGAGAGCCTGGCCGCACCGCAGGGAACCGTGACGCCTGGGGAGGGAGATCTTCGGAGTGAAGAGGCAGCCCGACAGGGATGGGGTCGAAATGAGACCCCTGACGGGGGATAGAAAAGGACTGAGATGAGTACCGGTTGGGGCGGGGGTCGCCGGACAGTCCACGGCTTCTCGGCGCCGTTCCCGCTGCTGTGGCGCAGCTCCCTGTAGACGGTGCGGAGCACCTCGAGAAGGGAGAGGAGCCAGAGTCGCTCGCCTCGGTTTTCTCCGAGGAGCGGCGGCGCAAGAGAAGGGTTTTCTTGCCCGTTATACTTTTTCCCAAAGCAGCCCCTGAGCTCCCACCTCCTGGGTTCCTGCATCTGGAAAAGGGATTCGCTCCCGCTCTCTTTTGCTTCAAATCTGGGGTTCGAGCTCCTGCTGCCCGGGCGCCCGCAGCTGGAAGGGGGATAAGCTTCTATTCTCGCTCGCCCCAAAGCTGGGGACCAAGCACTCACCAGCTGCCTGCACCCGCTCCCAGGTTGCAGACCCGCTCCCCGTTTCCCGAGTCGGGCGCTAGGTACGTCTCGGGC
>NW_007733764.1:21803-23151 GCF_000696425.1 Galeopterus variegatus | reverse complement strand
TGGATAGCACAAGACAGGGACCGGAATGAGCGGCCACTCGCCGCTGCCGCTAAGAAGCCGATCGGCTCCTGGCGGGAACTGGAGCCGGGATAAATTCCCTAGAGATCAGGGACCCACATTCGGGGTGGAAGCCCCCAGCAGATGTTCCCTGTTCCCCGCGGGGTGCAAAAGCATGGGGGAGTGGGATGAACCTCTCGAGGAGTCTGTAGAGTCAAGGATTTAGGGTTTGAGGGGCCACCGGCTGTCCCCCACACCCTGTTGGGTGCTGCAGACTGGCTTGGGCTGCTATGGGACCTCAAGGGGGACCCCATGCTCCCGCTTTGCAATCTACTTCTTTTTGCCGGTTGTTTACACTGGAGGAGGGACGGAGAAGAGCTTGCTAGAAACGGATGCGCAGCTGGTTGGGAGGGGGAAGTGTACTCCCAGCTAGTCACGATGTAGGACACCCGGGGGATTGTGGAGGCGGGTGCTAGCTAGAGAGGAAGCACATACAAGGCAATCGAAGCAAGATAATACCTCGAAGTAGATTTGTACAAGAAAAGGTGGTGACTAAGGCAGGGATGGTCAAAGAGCTCTGATTGGTCGGGGGGAGGGACTTGGGGTGGGGCTAGACGCCTCTCGAGGCTTTAAAAGCTCATCGGAGAGAGGCGGGAGGCCGTCATTTGCTCTCTGGCTCTCAGAGAGGAAGGCACGCTTTCCTGGAGCTCCTGGTGACAGAGCAGGCATTTGCTGTTCCGACCTAGCTGCTGATTCTGAGCGTGCTGGGAGATCATAACGGTCTCCATGGGCAACATGGAGCCTACCCTGGGGGTTCCCACCCCATATGGCTGTATTGGCTGTAAGCTGCCACAGCCAGACTACCCACCAGCTCTAATCACCGTTATGTTCTGCGCAATGATTAGCAACATCGTGGTGGACCTGATCGGTAACTTCATGGTCATTTTGGCTGTGATGAAGAACAAGAGGCTCCGAAATTCTGGTAAGCCACCCTTCCTTCTCCCAAACCAGTGTGCAGAGACTTGCACTGCCGGGGGTGTTAATTTGGGCATCCCGCATAGAGAGTACCCATGAATGGTGCCCTTGCATTGAACGTCCCTTTCCCCAAATTCACCGTTTAAGCCTGGGGGCGGGGGCGACGTTTTGCCAGGACCCCGCAAACTTGGGGCTTCTCAAGGCTGAGGGAGCTCAGAGAATTAGCTTAGGGCATCCAGCTGCAAAGCCCGGTTCCCGCGGTGCGCGGCGGAGCCCTGCTCCGTCGGGGACCCGATGCAGAGGAAGCCGGCACCAGAGCGGAGAGTCCGGCGGCCGCCCAGGGACAGCAAGCCGAGCCAGACGCCGCAGGGGGGGC